>NC_140643.1:662970-861970 GCF_978046115.1 Saccoglossus kowalevskii | reverse complement strand
ATCTTGTACTTAGTTTAATAACTTATAATTATTATTATATATATGTTGTAAAATTATGTTGTCAATATGATACCAGAGACGTCTAAGTCATGTCAAGTTCTGGTTATAAAATTAATATGTATAATATTTTGTTTACATCTGTGTGGGCGAGTCCCGGGACAGAGTATGCCCGGTATAAACTGTCATATCATAACAGTTACATAAAACGACGGTCTAGCAGTGACAGACGCGTACTTTAATATTGATCAAATTACAACACATGTATAGTCTTAGTATAAACCGTACATAAATCATGTCATGTACTCGATAAAACACTGACAATCAATACAGCGTCGTTTATATTTACAGCCTCTACAAGTATATATAACTTTAATTCGTGTACAAAATATGCACATTTTTGCATTTGAACACGATTAAAATAAAGGCATAACATTTCCACAAATCAATCTGAAAAAAAAACTAGGTGTGATCTGATTTCGTAAATTTTATTGCACTACTAATTACTAGTATAACCATGGAACTGGTTTATAGTTCCATGGTATAACTAAGACTGTTGGACTTGGACAACGACCCGTCTCTCAGGCCGTGACTGTGAAAACTATATAGCGCCACCAGACGGTCGAAGTTTATATGCTGCGCTTTCGTTTTGGTGAGTACACGTTTATTTTATGATCGGAGATTCAAAAGTTGAATATTGATAATATATGACAATATATGTTACTATAAGTGAACGTATCCGAAATGTAAAGGTCTAGTAGTCGCATTCTCAGGTCCAGTTTTCGGTGTAAGATATTAAATATGATAGATTTTGTGCATTTTCTAGTCATTTATCGTGTAAAACAATCATGGCGTCGCCCAGTCATGTCGACCGGAAGTGCGTGCATCGTGTTCAACTTTTGAAAGCATTGCACATGTCTAATAAATTTGGAAATATAGAAAGTCACAGACGTGTCATTTGAGCGGCACAAACAAACAAAGACATTATTTTACAGCTATAATGGGTGAAATAATTGAACAATGTCGCTATTTTATAGTGTCGATTATTTAGAAAGGTCAAACCTCAATTCCCAAAACTAGCAATGTATGAGGTAACCCGAATCTCTGGCCCCCGACCCCTGGCCAATGAGTTATTAATTTACATGTTTTTCTCGCAATTTTTTATATATTTAACGCCACTCGCCAATGTACGTAAAACGCGGAAGTGAATTGGCCGATAAGTTACCATGACTCGACAGTAATATAGAGACATTTCGCGATTGGCGTCTTTCGTGGTCGGTAATATTTACGAAAAAATCTTTGTTCACTGTTTTATAAACTGGCTTGGCAGTTCTCATCACCAAATAAACAATGTCACAGCTATTCGGCCACTTTTCCAACAAATCCAAAATCATAATTGATAATTTTGTTCACTTAACATTTGTACTATGATTACTTTTGAAGTTTTGATAATTTGAATGCATACTTGTACACTCACAAAAATACCCCCAGGATAAGAGAATTTAGTTTATACCCTTGACAAAAAAGCATTATTTTTCCTGTCTTAATATTGATTTTTTTTTTGATCTGTGTAACTGTATGTGGAAATCCTAATAAGATTTAATGTACAGTTCACAACTGACAGTTTTGCAATATTAGAGGTTGTGAACTTGTCCATAGAGGCTGCAAACTGCAATTTTTTTTATAAAGATTGTGTTCACTGACATTTAATTTGTATGTTTTTCTTATTGGTGTGACTACAGTGACTGTGTAGTGTACTCGGCAGTTTTTTTTTTTGTCTTTTGTTGTCTGTTTTGTGTTCTTGGAGTTTTGTACAAAAATCAATGGTTAAATAAGTATATTATTTCCATTTTGCAGTACATCGTAGACAGTACTTGTATACTTGTATACAACCTGCGTCCTTGAAAATCGAGTCTTATCACCATTGCGTTTCCAAGCGAAAATATGTTGATGCCAAAAACGACTGATTTTCGCCAAATCTTCTATGATTTTTTGATAATATCATTAATTCAGTTCAGCGGTTAGATAGATTTATTAGAGACGCTTGTGAAACAAAATTGATGATGTAAATCACTCTGGCGACGAAAAAATCGGCGATAAAGCCAAGGGGATGAGGGACTGAATTTAAAAAAACGTATTTTGTATGTATGCCATTCAATTTGGCCTGAGCCAGAGATTGGCTAGTGGTGTTAAATATATAAAAATTTGTGAGAAAAACATGTAAATGGCTCATTGGCCAGGGGGCCATTCAATTTGGTCGGGGAAATATTGGCTGGGGACAGAGATTCAGGGTTACCCCAATGTATGTGTTAACAATTTCAAAACCTGGAGTCATCCGGTTCTTTGCACATGTGTTTTTTACCAAATTTTCTTGCTGGTCCTTAATTAATTGCTATTTTTGTTATTTGTGGGTATGTTGCATTGATATTTCAATCGTCTTGTGTGTACTTGACTATCTAATGGTTGATTTTGAGCCTATTGCTTGGATACCATACATATAGGTACCTCAGGTATACCTATCTGAGATTTGTTCAATTCATGATGATATCTAATTTTGAACAGCTAACATCGGGGCTATCTCAGCTGACAGGCTGATTGTTAGTCCCCGTTCGGACGTAGTCCGAAAACGGGGACTTATGTTTTGCCCTGTGTGCGTCTGTGCGTCCATGATCACCTGTATCTCGAACATGCATGGACCGATTAAGTTCAAACTTCACTCATACATCACACATTATATGGGACATATGCACATGCATTTTTTTCATGATCTGATTAATGATAGCCGAATAGCGGTCATTTTAAGGCCGAAAATGCATCAAAATCGCACATTTTCACCATTCCGGACCCGGATCTCAGTTATGCATGGACAGATTTTGTTCAAATTTGGTACATACATTAAACATAATAGGACCTTGATGCACGTCATTTTTTTTTGGATCGGGCTTGAAATGGCCGACTGGCGGCCATTTTGTTTTAAAGATTTCAGTTCTGGATCCGTATCCGAGACATGTCTGGATTGATCAAGTTCAAACTTCACACACACATGGTACATCATGTCACAAATAGATATGTGCATTTGTTTCATGATCCGCTTAACAATAGCTGAATAATGGCCATTTTGTTCAGATTTAGTGCATATATTAAACATAATATAAGCTTGATGCATACCAATTTTTCTTCGGATCAAGTTCAAAATGGCCAACTGGCGGCCATTTTGTTTTAAAGAATTTAGTTTTCGATCCATATCTCGGACATGCCTGGACAGATCAAGTTCAAACTTCACATACACATTATACATTATATCATACATATGCCTGTGCATTTGGGCCAGTCCTTTTAAGGTCAAAAATTTACAAAAATTGCACATTTTCACCATACCGGAACTGAATCTTAGTCATGCATGGGCAAATTTAGTTTAAATTTTTGTTTGGATTGTGTTAAAAATGGCTGACTAGTGGCTATTTTGTTTTACTGAATGCAGTTCAACATCCATATTGTTGCTGCTTTGAATGTATATGTCACTCAAATATGAACGGAACGGGGACGTGTCATTGACAATGACTTGTTTTATTTTGTATTGTGACCTTTGACCTATAGTACGAACTGCATGTTGCGGTTTCAGCCACTGGTCAAGTTAATGACCCCTTGTCAATAATCATTGGTTGTAATGATTTACTATTTCACGTTTCCTGAAATCTATCTGAATCAATTAACAGGGCGAACAATTTTTTAAATAATTTGTAGCGAAGAGTGAATAGTTTAGTGAATAGAGATTCAGTGAATATTTTTTATTATGTTTATTAAAGAGTTGTTTGTTACACTTTCCTGTGTAGGTTTGCCATTTATGTGTATTAGTACCAAAAATTGCTGTGTTGACCGTCACATTACTATAATAATTGTAAATTCACTATGTTGCATAATTTAACAGTTCTCTATATTTCACTTGCAGTCTATAACAATCTATTCCTGTATATTGAAAGGTAAGATATGTCTAGGCATGAAAGTTGAATTTGTTATGATCTATACCTTATATAATTTTAATTTGGTTAAAAATTATGTATCAAACATGTACACATTTTATTAGCCGTTAATAATGAAGTGTGATCTGATACTTATACACATTATTACTACATGTCAGCATTATGGTAAAATATATCAAAGTTCACATGATTTGTGGGAGTTAGTGCTATATGTAGATCATTTTGTCACTCAACTGGGGAATTGATATATATATATGTGTCAATCTTTCTAGCCTATGCATACATATCTGGACCAATCAGGTTTTTAGTTTAGTAATTCAATAGACATTCTAAGCAGTAAATAAAGTTTTATGGTGTTCTAATTCAAGACACCTGTATGTCCACAATTTTTAGGTAACATATTTTTGAAATCAACCATTTTTTACAACCAGATCTCATTCACACAAACACTTTGATCATGTTTGAACATGTTTAGAGGTAGATATGAGTGTATGTTTAGCTCTTTATTAACAACTGTATAAACTTCAAAAATCATAAACACAGACATCAGACCTATGTACATGTATTTGTGTGATGATCCAATTCAAGACAGCTGTGTGGTATTTAACTGTGAAGGAAAAAAGTCACAATGCAAGTTTGCAATTTATCTCACTGTTTTGCTTGCAAATTAGCAGTATTGCTAATGAAATTGACACAGGTAGCATCTGTATTTTAATAACAATGTACCTATCTCTTGTAAGTAAAAACAGTGCTCAATTTAGCAAATATATTAAATAAATCAATCGTATTTTGACAATTGTATCTTTCAGATGCCTCGAAAGAAAGGTTGGAAGAGAGGTGAAGCTCTAAAGAAGAGGTTGGCCTTGGGTAGAAACCCACCAACCAATGTCCTTCGGGATCAAAGCGATACTGTCCTTCGGGATCAAAGCGATACTGTCCTTCGGGATCATAATAAATCAGAAAGTATTGTCCTTCGGGATCATAATGAATCAGAAAGTACTGTCCTTCGGGATCATAGCAATACTGTCCTTCGGGATCATAGCAATACTGTCCTTCGGGATCATAGCAATACTGTCCTTCGGGATCATAGCAATACTGTCCTTCGGGATCATAGCAATACTGTCCTTCGGGATCATAGCAATACTGTCCTTCGGGATCATAATGAATCAGAAAGTATTGTCCTTCGGGATCAGAATGAATCTGTAAGTATTATCTTTCGGGATCAGAACGAGTTGCAAATTAGTGCTGGAAGTGTTTTTAATAAAGTACATGATGAAGAAACAAATAATGTTGCAGAGAGTTTCTCATTAGAGCAATTTCATTTCTTAAATGATTCAGTTGGAAATGTTAATGATCAGACAACAGGTAATAAGTTCATGCTAAAAACTTCAGTACAAGGAAGTTTTCATCAAGGTCATCATCAATTTCTAGATAACAGTGGAAAACAGTGTGTTGCAAATAGCTTAGTTTCTATGATATTCAGTCAAATCAAATATGTAGATTCATGGGAATCGGAAGACTTGGATATAATACTGCAAACTGGTAATGAATTGTATGGCTTTTTACAACAGTCTACAACTGTTAATTCAGAACTGTTATTGGTGACAGAATTACCACAAACAGTTGATTTATTTGACACCCAGTTTACTTTGAGTGTTGGTGACTCATTATTTGGTATTATTGGTGAAAGTGATGATGAGAACACATTTCTTACACCATTTGACAATGCTCTTGATATATCATTAACTGAATATAATTCATGCTTTGTTATATTTGGCGGAGCAGCATTTGCTGTGATCAAGAATGATGGATTTTATTGGATCTTTGATTCACATTCAAGAAATTCCAAAGGCATGGTAGCACCTGATGGATTAAGCATAGTAATCAAGTTCAGTAGTATTGAGATGGTGTATAAACATTGTTGTGATCTTGCTGTATCCATGCACGTGCATGAAAATGAACAGTTTGAAGTTACGGGTATAAATGTTAATGCTGAAAAGTATCATGTTATTGACAGTGAAACACAGTCAGATAATGAAGTGGAGTTAGTTGAATCAGATCATACACCTTTTTTATATAAACCCTTGTCCTCTGAGATGTGTCAAATATTGTGTACTGAACTTAGTTTACAAAATGAAAGAGACAGATTTGGGTTTCATACTGAAAATTTTGAAATGGGTGAACCATGCAAAACCAAATCTATCCAAGGGGATGGTAATTGTTTTTTCCGGGCTTTGTCATATGTACTATCTGGAAGTGAGGATAACCACATGCAAATCAGATTAGCCATTGTAAATCATCTAAAGAAGAATAACCCTGTATTTTACCCCTTTTTAAGACCAGGCCATGTGTCTGTTGATGATTACATTATAGTATCTGGTATGCAATATGCTCAAACATGGGCAACAGAAGTTGAAATACTTGGAGCTGCTGATTTATTAAGAACAGATATTTGTACATTTAGCAGAGGTAAATGGATTAGATACTCCAACTATCAGCTTAACAAGAGTGTAACCAATAATGGTAAAGCAATATACTTAAAACACGCCATGGAAATACATTATGAAGTGATTGAATGTGTCAAGCATGCTGGTGATATGTTGTGTGACTGCTCCCAGAGCATTATTATAGAACAAGACAGGGTGTCAACAATTGGAATGAAGAAAAGACGCTTAGAAAGCATAGAAACTGATATTGGAACAACAATGAAATTATTTAAAAATGATAGTAATATAGAGTCAGATGATGTACCAAACACTTTAACTACACCAGCAAAAATTACACGATCTCGGGGCAGACGTTCCTATCTTAAATGTTTGAAAGAATATTTTCAAAGAAAACAAACTGAGCAACATGTTGTTAATAAATGTAAACTAGAGAAACAGCGAGAGCGATATTACAATGATGACAGTTTTTGCCAGAGGAAAAAAAAGAACATGATTCAACATTATGCAAATAATAAGTCTCACAGAGAAGCTTTGAAGTCAAAAAGCATTACAAAATATAAAGACGATGAATTACACAGGGAGTCTGTGAAATCTAGAAGCATTACTAAATATAAAGATAATGAGTCACACAGGGAATCTCTAAAGGCAAGAAGCAAAGTAAAATATGAACAAAATGACATACATAGGGAAGTTTGGAAGACAAGGAGCAGAGCAAAATATAAATATAATCCGTCACATAGAGAAGCAGTGAAATCAAAAAGTATTACAAAATATAAATCCAATGAGTCGCACAGAGAAGCTGTGAAGGCAAGGAGTACTACAAAATATAAAACCAATGAGTCACACAGAGAAGCTGTGAAGACAAGGAGTACTACAAAATATAAAACCAATGAGTCGCACAGAGAAGCTGTGAAGGCAAGGAGTACTACAAAATATAAAAAGAATGAACAGCATAGAAAAGATGTTTTAAATAGAACACCCACCAAGAGATTAATAGAATCAAATAAGAAACAATATTTTAGAAATGTATTGGATATGTTTAGAAATGAAATTGCCTATGGACCAGATTTTGTCTGTGCAGTATGCCATCGGCGACTTTTCAGAAATCAAGTTATTCACTGTAAAAAAGAGGTGTACACCAAAAAAGGTGGAAATGTCGTATTAATTGCAGATAAGTGTATTACCAAAGATTATCTACACAAATGTAGCAGTGTGTGTTCTAGTGATAGTGAATGTTTATATTTGAAAAATGGACAGTGTAAATTATGGATTTGTTTCACTTGTCAAAGAAAAATTCTGAGTGGTAAAATTCCATGTGAAGCAGTTACCAACAATCTTAATCTGAAGCCTATTCCAGATGAATTAAAATGCTTAAACTCTCTTGAACAACATTTGGTGGCATTGCACATACCTTTTATGAAAATGTTGGCTTTACCAAAAGGTGGACAGAATGGTGTTCATGGACCTGTTGTATGTGTCCCTTCTAGCATTGATAAAGCTACATCCATTTTACCAAGATGTGAATCAGATGACCAAATGATAAAAGTAAAACTGAAGCGGAAACTAACATACAAGGGCCATTATCAGTATCACTTTGTAAATGAGGCTCATATAAAGAATGCATTAGTATATCTCCAGAAGAACAATAAATGGTATAGTGATGTTTGTTTTAACAAAAATTGGGTTAATCCTTTAGCAAAAATTGAAGAAGAAATTGAAACACCAGATAGCGAAGATAGTGCCTCAAAACATTCTGAAGAAAAAAATAGAGATTTTGAGGACAATGAAGAAGAAAAAGATGGATTACTTTTAGATACATGTCTTCAACCAGTTGATGTTGGACCCGAAGTTCTTGATCAACCTTCTGATGAAATATCTTGTATTGCCCCTGCTGAAGGAAATAGTCCAGTTAAAATGTTAATGGATGAGGGTAATGAAGCAAAGTCTTTTCCTGTATTGTATCCTGAAGGATCACCAACATTTCATGACAAACGCAGTGAAAAAATAACATTGTCAAGATATCTGCATACTCGTTTGATGAATGCAGATGGTAGATTTGCAAAAAATACAGATTTTATATTTTATGCTCAGTATTTGTCAGAAGTACAACAAGTTGTCTCAAATGTGTCTATTGCTTTACGCAAAGGTTCTGGTAAAGCAGGTGGTCAATCTGTAACAGCTGCAACTCTAACAAATTCACAGTCATTGACTGACATTCTTAAGCACAATGAGGGATACAAGTTTTTGAAACCCATCCGTGGAACACCCCCTTTTTGGCAAAGTGCACAGAAAGATTTATTTGCAATGTTAAGACAGCTTGGTATACCTACATGGTTTTGTTCATTTTCATCTGCTGACACGAGATGGCCTGAAATAATTGAATGTATTCTTCGAGAAGAAGGTGATACACGAAGTTTTGAAGAGCTTGATTGGTCTGAAAAATGTTCTGTATTAAGAAACAACCCTGTAACTGCAGCTCGAATGTTTGAACACAGATTCCACTCTTTTTTGAAACAGGTAATAATGTCACCTGCAGCACCTATTGGCGAAATAGTAGATTATTTTTACCGTGTTGAATTTCAGCAACGTGGTTCTCCTCATACACATTGTCTTTTCTGG
The DNA here is from genome assembly GCF_978046115.1 of Saccoglossus kowalevskii. Lineage (NCBI taxonomy): Eukaryota > Metazoa > Hemichordata > Enteropneusta > Harrimaniidae > Saccoglossus > Saccoglossus kowalevskii. Next base: position 852,927 of record NC_140643.1, on the reverse strand, counting down.
GTAAAGAATGCACCAATTATTGATAAAGATGATGACGAAGAAGTAACAACTTTTGTGGACAAATATGTCACTTGTGAAATGCCATCTCCGGAACAAGATGAAGAACTTAATGAGATTGTGAATAGTGTACAAAAACACAGTACAAGACATTCAAAAACTTGCAGAAAACTTGGTACTACTTGTAGATTTAATTTCCCACGTCCACCTTCAGAAAAAACCTTTATTGTTCGAACTGATGGAGACAAATCTAATGACAAAGAAGAGAAAACAATTGAAACTGATGATGTCATACAGAATTATGTTGATAGTGAATCAGAATATCAAGAAACAGACCAACAAAATGAGATGACTAAAGATACAGCCATGGCAATTTTGACAAAAATCTGGAATATACTACTCAATTCTGAAAAGAACTTCACATCTGTTTCATCCTTGTTTGCGTACATTGAATTAACCCAAGAAAACTTTGAGAAAGCGTGTAGCGTGTTGACAAAGAAAACAAGCATAGTTTTAAAACGCCAACCTTCTGATGTTTGGGTAAATCAATATAACAAAGATCTTCTGAGATGCTGGAATGCAAATATGGACATACAATATATTGTGGATGCCTACAGTTGTGTTGTGTACATTATTAGCTACATTTCAAAAGCAGAACGAGAAATGGGATTGTTGTTAGATCATGCACAGAGGGAAGCATCAAAAGAAGGGAATATGGATGCAAAACTTGCAATGAAAAAAATTGGAGGTGTATATCTTCACAACCGTGAGTTGAGTGCTCAGGAGGCTGTATACAGAGTTTGTAATTTGAGGTTAAAAGAATGCTCAAGAAAAGTACAATTTATTCCTACAGGCGATACTCCAATTAAAATGAGTCTTCCACTAGCAATTTTAAAGAGCATGAGTAAAGGCGGAGATCTCAACAATGAAAACATTTGGATGACAAGTATGCTTGATCGTTATAAGAATAGACCAAATAAAATTAATACCATGTGTCTTGCAAGTTTTGCTTCTGAATACAGAATTGTACCTACGTCAGAGGTAGAAAGAAAAAGAAATATTGATAACAATAAAGTTATTAAACTTAATAATGGTCTAGGTTATATGCAAAAGAGAACAAGAACTGATCCTGCAGTTGTCAGATATGCAAGATTTTCAGTAACTAAGCAACCAGAAAAGCATTATCAAAGTATATTGCAACTTTTTCTACCATATAGAGCTGAATGCCAGTTGAAACCTAAACAATTCCATTCATTTGAAGAGTTTTATCAAACTGGTGCTGTGAAATACAAGAACAATTGGCCTGAAAGAGTAAAATCTATAGTTGACAGAAATAAAGCAATGTTTGAGAAAGATGTTGATGTTATTGATGCAGCTGAGCAAATGCTTGAGTCATGCTCTATTTTAGAAGATGCATGGGCACAAATTCACCCAGAGTCTGAGAAGGAAAGATTAGAATGTTTAGAATCAGCTAGTACGAATTCGGTATCTAATGAATCAGAAAGTGAAGATTCAATTCCAGACTTGTTGCACAAAGATAAAAAAGACGTTTGTAAAGAAGTATATAGTCAGTGTGGAATGTCCAAAGATGAGGCTAAAATATTGATGAGATCACTTAATGATAAACAGCGTGATATATTTTACACTGTTCGACAATGGTGTTTAGATAAAGCTAATGGCAAGAATGTTGCACCATTTCACATGTTCTTAAGCGGAGGAGCAGGAACAGGAAAATCGCATGTTATCAAGGCTGTGTATTATGAGGCTTCAAGAATTCTTGCTCGTATTCTACCAAATCCAGATGATATTTCTGTTCTGTTAACAGCACCAACCGGTGTAGCTGCGTTCAACATAAATGCAACCACTGTCCATAGTACTTTCTCAATAGCAGTTGATGCCAAATTGCCATATCAACCACTAGGACAAGATACATTAACCACCATTCGTTCCAAACTAAGTAGTCTGCAGATTCTTATTATTGATGAAATTTCAATGGTTGACAAGAAGTTGCTTTGTTATATACATGGGAGATTAAGGCAAATCAAACAGACTGGTGACTATTCACCATTTGGAAATGTTTCTGTGATTGCTGTAGGCGATTTTTATCAATTACCACCTGTAAAAGGAAAAGCTTTATATGTTAGTAGCGAAGGCATGGATCTGTGGAATGATTATTTCGCTATTGCTGAATTAACAGATGTAGTAAGGCAGCAAGATCAACAGTTTGCTGAGGCATTAAATAGCGTCAGAACACGAAGAAAATCTGATGAATTACCAGCAAGTGTTGTGAACATGTTTCGTCTATGTGAAACTGGTGAAGAGTACAATGGTATGCATATATTTGCAACAAATAAAGATGTGGATCAATGTAATATACACATGCTTCATTTAACATGTTCAAACCCCATATGTATTAATGCTCAAGACTTTTCTAGAAATACTAAAACTAAAAAACTAGAACAGAGGGAGAGGAACTATGTCAAAGTCTACAATACAAACTTGGCAAAGACGATTACTTTGGCTATAAATGCTCGTGTGATGTTAATTAAAAACATTGATGTATCTGATGGTCTAGTGAATGGTGTTTTTGGCAAAATTTCACATATTTCTTTTGAAGACAATAACATATTTCCATCCTGTATATATGTAGTGTTTGATAACATGAAGGTTGGTACTAAACTACGCAGTAAATCTGGAAGCTTCTCTGTATTATTACCAAATAGCACACCTATAAAACCATCAGAGGACAGAGTAAACAATGGTGGAGGCATTAGAAGACAATATCCATTAAAGCTAGCTTATGCATGCACTATACACAAAGTACAAGGATTAACAGTAGAGAAAGCTGTAGTATCATTGAATAAAATATTTTCTCCAGGGCAAGCTTATGTAGCCTTGAGTAGAGTTAAGACATTAGATGGCCTTATTATTCAAGATTTCAAGGAATCGAGTATGTATTGCAATGAAAAGATTGAATCAGCTCTATTAAGCATGCCAAAATACTTGACGTCAAAATCAGTGTCAGACAGGGTTTGCCAATGTACTATCTTGCTACTCAATGTTGAAGGATTATTATCTCATTTTGAAGACATCAAATGCGATAAAAGACTTGTTAATGTTGATTTTATGTGTTTGACAGAAACCTGGCTACTGGATGGGCAACTATATAGTGAATTGGAATTAAACGATTTTGATTTTCATCACAAACCACGGTCATTATCTTATGACACATCTAATGAGATCACATCAGATTTGAAACAACAGGCACATGGAGGTGTAGCAGTTTATTCTAGCATTCATAAAAGTACTGAATTCCTCAAGCTACATGTATCTAATTTGGAGTACTTAGCTTTTTATGTGGAAGACATACGTGTGTCAGTAGCTGTTATATATAGACCGCGGTCATATAAAGCTGATGTGTTTAGAGAAAACCTATTGTGTCTGGTTAGTGAAATGAGTAAAATATCTGCAAGTAACATTATTATTGGTGATTTCAACGAAAATATACTTGTGTCTTCCAGTGTGCAGAACATTTTGGAAAAGCAAGGATTCAAACAATGTGTAGCCTTACCAACTACAGAAAGTGGAACGTTGATTGACCATGTATACATTAAAAACGCTGACATTCTTAATGTTGAAGTTATACAAACTTATTATGGGTTTCATGATGCTGTGATTATTCGGTTCTGAAAGTATCATTATTTTGGTACACTCAACCTAGATTTATTATTATTGAAATTCCAATTTGCTACAACTGGAATGCTAAAATCACACTTAAGTGATATGTCTATTATAGGCGAAATATTTCAATGTATTTAGATATTAAGACTCCCTTTCTACTTTTACTGCACGAATAACATTCCTGGGCGTGAAAGTAAAACTAAGGGACACGCTCACCCACCCCACTCTACTTCACTCATTATAGGATTGGGAGGGGGGCACTTACTGACATGGATATCTCGCTAACTTATTTTTTATAACAAAACATATTTTTTTTTTTTAACAGATTAGATAGTTGCAGTTACGTGGCATTTATTTATTGTATCTATTTTATGTTAAATTGTTTAGCTGATCAATGTAATGATGTTAACTACCATAATGTAATTGTTTACACGGACATAGTATAGGTCGTTATGCAAGATATATGATGTAATTAAGGACTTTGAATATAGAATCTATATTGTGAGGTCTAATAATTTCAGGAGAGCAGTAACGTAATTGCAACTTTAATTTAAAACATCATTTATAATTTCAATTATTCACACAGTATCCGTCAAGTGCCCCCCTCCCAATAAAAAATATATTTTTATCTATACTACTCAAAACAATTTAGGGAACACCTTGCTTCTGACATTATATATTGTTTAATGTTATGTAACTGTTATATTGACACAACCTTGCATGTTTGGTTTGGGTTCCAATATTAGAAAATTAAATGTAGCAAAGAAATTGAAAAGTTTATCATAAACCTGCTCGAAATGCATGTTATGTTGTCACACATTCTCCAAGCATGTCACCACGTCATTAATAATTTGAACATGGAAGTGGACGAATAATAACTGACACCTATATGTGTCAAAGCTTTTCAACAGCACAGAATTGACTAAGGTTAAACCACCCATTTGTGACAACTTTAGATGAGAGTGATACCATCTTGACACAGGTTTTAACAGCCAAACTATGGCCATCAATGTCAAATTCAGCGCCTTTGGAACATAAATCATACCAAAGTGAGTGACCAAGCCAAGTCAATGATCTCATGCATCATTTCATACAGGCTGATTAACACTTTGTCGATGCCACAGTCGGATAGCATAATCACTTAATGTGGTGACAGCATTATGATACAAGTTGATTAACGTCTCCCCCTCTCCATAGCCAAATTACATCAAACATATAAGCCTGCTGGACAACAAATATATGCTGTAGAAGTTTAGAATTGTAAACCGAGCCACACCATGTACTTGATGTCACATATTGCCTATGTCAATACCGGTTCCCTCACAGAAAGAGTGTATCCAGAATCACAATGTGCTTTGAGATCAGGTCGCTCCATTATAGACATGATTTTCTCTTTGAGGCAACTCCAGGAAAAGTGCAGGGAAAAGCGACAATCTCTATACTTGGCTTTCATTCGACCTGGTAAGCCGCAGTGGCTTATTCAGTCTTCTTCAGCGCATAGGCTGCCCACCAAAGCTCCTAAGCCTCATCAAGTCTTTTCATACAGACATGAAAGGCACTGTCAGCTTCGACGGGGATTCAACTGAACCATCCGACATTCGCAGCAGTGTTAAGCAAGGATACGTGCTCGTTTGCTGATGATGCTGTTCTTGCGAGTCACACCCATGACGGTCTACAATGACTTATGGACCACGTCTCTAAAGCCTGCAAAGAGTTCGCGCTCACAATCAGCATTAAGAAGACGGAGGTAATGGCACAGAACCCTTAAATACCACCCTCCATTCAATCAATGACTCGCAGTTGGCTGTGGTCAACAACTTCAGATACTTGGGCTCAAACATCTCTCAGAACCTGTCCCCTTGATACAGAGATAAATGCACGCATTGGAAAAGCCACAGGAGTGATGTCCAAGCTGACAAAGAGAGTCTGGGAGCACAAAAACCTGACTCTTAGCACGAAGTTGAAAGTCTACCACGCATGTGTTCTCAGCACTCTTATATACAGTAGTGAAACATGGGCAACCTACACAAAACAGGAAGCTAAACTAAATGCCTACCACATGAGATGCCTACGTCGACTATTATGGATCACCTGGGAAGACAAGATCACCAACCGTGAAGTTGTCAGCAAGGCCAAAACAACATCATTCTTCGCCATGTCGAGTCAAAGATGACTGCGCTGGCTGGGTCATGTTAGTCATATGGACAAGGAACGTTTCCAAAGGACTTGCTGTACGGTCAACTAGAGGAAGGAACACGCCCAGTTGGTCGGCCACGCCTTAGGTTCTCTGATGTCTGTAAAAGAGACCTCAAGGCTACTCACATAGACACACAGTCATGGGAGATAACAGGCAATGACCGCTCAGCATAGAGACAAGCAGTCACCAAAGGCATCCAGAGCACATAGCAGGACAGACACGAAAAACAGCGACAGAAGCGACTGAGGAGTAAAGCATCTACCAGCTCACTAGACAACTCAGTTTTCATTTGCGGGGTCTGTAACAGGGACTGTCACTCAAGAATTGGGCTCTACAGCCATCACAGACGCTGCTCAAGTTTACCCACATCATGGTGCAACCCATCGTCTTCCTAGACGGAGGACGCCGACGATGACAATATTGGACAAAACATTCTAATTTGATCGACTTGGTATTCATCTAATATGAACCCAATTAACTATTCATAGAATTTATTGTCATGTGATGGATAAACTGTTCATATTATCGTGTATGTGTTGTACATTGTTGTGTCACCAATTATAATACATTCATTATTATAATTTTCATTCCTGTGAAATGTGCTATCATAACATGCATTTTGATCTAATTTATTGTAGTTGTAACTGGAAAAATAGAAATCATGTTTGAATCAGGCTATTTTGGTGTCCCCCTAACTGTTTTGAGTAGTTTAGTTAATGAAATAGGATTTTGTTATTGTTTTTCTGGGTTGTAAATTATACCTTATTTCTTTTAGCCGAATTATTATCATAAATACAGAATCTATTTAGGTAAAATAAACGAAACTGTAATATGGTTAGAACAATGTCTTCAAAGCAACGAAATGTAAGAATTCATTTTTAATCCTGTAGCCTTGTTGTTTCTCAATGTTATGTTAAACATATTTTCACAGAAGAAAACCGAGCATGCGTTCTCTGAATTTGTGCACTCATATTTGTCATATGTATTATGAATATGTAACAAGACCATATATTATATATTTAGTGAGGTACTAGGAGCATATATTATGTCAGTGTCAGTCAAAAAATTATTTGTGCGTGTGATATATTCTAGTGTTGTTGAATATACATGATTTCACTATAATTCTAATTTTCAATTAGATTTTAAAAACCAGTTTCTTTTTGTTTCACATTATGAACTTAGCTAATGAACTTCTGTACTGATATATAATATCATTTGCTTATTTAGATGACTGTATTATATATATCCCAAACCACATGTAATAGAATTGATGTTGCCAAAATAAATAACTCTTTACTGAAATAACAAAACTACGTGATTTACTCAGTTATATGTTAGGGAACCTCCCAAGCAAATGTTTCTTATATTACTGTACCCTGGCTTGACAAACACATGCATGTGAGGATTAGAACAATGAATGCATGACACAATTATGCCAATAGATGCATATTCATACTGAAAACTGTTCAGGATATTATAATTGTGCATATTTGATGAACCACATAACCATATCCATCTAATCGGTTTCCCACATATTGTGCCATATTTTTTTCAATCTCTCTTCTCTATATACAATAGTTCTCATAACATTAGGTTTAGGCATACCTAATGAATAATATACTGTTGACTAACATGTTTGCAATTAAATCAAATGGATGCAAATATATATATTTATCCACTGGGAATGGCAGTCCTTATTCTGTGATACTTTTGGTTAATAAAAATAATTATTTTCGTTATTTTTATATCATCATTAATAAAAGTACATTTGAGACGTTATGAATATATAAGGATAAAATATGCTAAAATTTGTATAAATAGTATTTCATTCATATGTTGTAGGGCATTTCTAGTTAACATTAAATTCACGAACATAATCAACTCACTACACGGAGGCTATATGTCGTAACAATAGTTTTAGGAAGCTTTGTTGTTTTAACTAAATGCAAGATGGCAGACAAACTACACAATATATGGATTTGATTTCATATGAATATGATAAACTTAATGCAAAGATTCCACATACCGAATTTTGAATCAGTCTGGCAAATAGTTCATGAGTTATAGAACATTTTCTCTTTTACTAAATCCAAGATGGCTGCCAATGGAAGCCATTTTTCAATAATCTGTTTCAGTAACTTTGTAGAGCTTTCAACATAGGTGCCATATTCTAAAATACTAGTCAAACAAGCGGGCAGTTTTGAAGGAGAAAATGTTTTCAAGGTTTTTTGCGTTTTTCTTGATAAATTCAAGATGGCCGCCAAAGCTACCTGAATCATGGGAAATATTTACATGAACACAATCATCTTATTGCAGTGATGTTGTGTGCCAACTTTGGTTTCAATCTGAAAATTTTTTCATGAGTTATAGCATAATTTCACTTTTTACTAAATCCAAGATGGCTTCCAAAGGAATCCATTTTTCAAAAATTTGTGTCAGTAACTTTGTAGAGCTATCAACAGAGATACTATATGCTAAATTTTTTGTCAAACGGGCAAGAATTTTTCAAGAAGATAATTTTTTGAGGTTTTTTGCATTTTTTTGATAAATTCAAGATGGCCGCTAAAACCACTTGAATCATGGGAAATATTTTCATGAACACATAATCACCTCATTGAGCGGATGTTGAATGCCAAGTTTTGTTTAAATCTGGCAAATCGTTCATAAGTTATAGCGTACTTTCACTTTTGACTAAATCCAAGATGGCTGCCAAAGGAAGCCATTTTTCGAAAATCTGCTTCAGTAACTTTGTAGAGCTATCAACAGAGATACTATATGATAAATAGATTGTCAAACAAGCAAGCAGTTTTTAAGAAGATAATTTTTTGAGGTTTTTTGCATTTTTTTGATAAATTCAAGATGGCCGCCAAAACCACTTGAGTCATGGGAAATATTTTTATGAATACATAATCATCTCATTGAGCGGATGTTGTATGCCAAGTTTTGTTTAAATCTGGCAAATCGTTCATAAGTTATAGCGTGCTTTCACTTTTTACTAAAACCAAGATGGCTGCCAAAGGAAGCCATTTTTCAAAAATCTGCTTCAGTAACTTTGTAGAGCTATCGACAGAGATACTATATGCTGAATTGCTTTTCAAACAAGGAAGCAGTTTTTAACAAGATAATTTTTTGAGGTTTTTTGAATTTTTGTGATAAATTCAACATGGCCGCCAAAACCACTTGAATCATGGGAAATATTTCCATGAACATATAATCATCTCATTGAGCGGATGTTGTATGCCAAGTTTTGTTTAAATCTGGCAAATCGTTCATAAGTTATAGCGTACTTTCACTTTTTTACTAAATCCAAGATGGCTGCCAAAGGAAGCCATTTTTCGAAAATCGGCTTCAGTAACTTTGTAGAGCTATCAACAGAGATACTATATGCTAAATAGATTGTCAAACAAGCAAGCAGTTTTTAAGATAATAATTTCTTGAGGTTTTTGGCATTTTTGTGATAAATTCAAGATGGCCGCCAAAACCACTTGAGTCATGGGAAATATTTTCATGAACACATAATCATCTTATTGAGTGGATGTTGTATGCCAAGTTTTGTCGAAATCTGGAAAATTGTTCACAATTTATAGCGTAATTTCACTTTTCACTAAATCCAAGATGGCTGCCAAAGGAAGCCATTTTTCAAAAATCTGCTTCAGTACCTTTGTAGAGCTATCAACAGAGATACTATATGCTAAATTGATTGTCAACCAAGCAAGCAGTTTTTAAGAAGATAATTTTTTGAGGTTTTTTGCATTTTTTGATAAATTCAATATGGCCGCCAAAACCACTTGAATCATGGGAAATATTTTTATGAACATATAATCATCTTATCGAAGGGATGTTGTATGCCAACTTTGGTTTAAATCTGGCAAATTGTTCATGAGTTATAGCGTACTTTCACTTTTTACTAAATCCAAGATGGCTGCCAAAGGAAGCCATTTTTCAAAAATCTGCTTCAGTCACTTTGTAGAGCTATGGCCATAGGTGCTGCAAAGCAAATGTCTAATCACATGAACGAGCCATTTTTGAGAAGAAGATTTTAAATTTTTTTTGTCAATTTTCACAAAATCCAATATGGCGGCCAAGGTCACATGACCGCTAAGATTTTATTGCTGATATTTGCTAGACATGAGCCAATGATGCCACACAAAAAAACCGGAAGTTCCTAGACCCTCAGAAAGTGGTGCAATTGAGCACTTCCGGTTTGTGTTCTACCTAAGATGGCGGCCAGGTCATGTGACCTACATGGCTGGTTTTTGGATATGCACCACAACTCATGGCCCTTTATGAACATGGAAAATAGCAAATGAATTGCAGCATTATTTTTCAAGTTACAGTGCTTTAAAAAACGGTGGAAAAATAATAAGAATAAATATAGCTGCATAGCAGCGATGACGGGTTTCGAGCCTGCGTGGCTCATGGCAAATTGCACTTGCTCGATGTGATTATTTGACGAATGTTTCATGTCTAGAATGAAAGATAGCAGACAAACTACACAACATATGGATTTGATTTCACAGGAATATGATAAACTTAATGCAAGGACAAATAGTTCATGAGTTATAGAACTTTTTCTCTTTACTAAATCCAAGATGGCTGGCAAAGGAAGCCATTTTTCGATAATCTACTTTAGTAACTTTGTAGAGCTATCAACAGAGATACTATATGCTAAATTGCTTTTCAAACAAGGAAGCAGTTTTTAACAAGATAATTTTTTGAGGTTTTTTGAATTTTTGTGATAAATTCAACATGGCCGCCAAAACCACTTGAATCATGGGAAATATTTTCATGAACACATAATCATCTCATTGAGCGGATGTTGTATGCCAAGTTTTGTTTAAATCTGGCAAATCGTTCATAAGTTATAGCGTACTTTCACTTTTTTACTAAATCCAAGATGGCTGCCAAAGGAAGCCATTTTTCGAAAATCGGCTTCAGTAACTTTGTAGAGCTATCAACAGAGATACTATATGCTAAATAGATTGTCAAACAAGCAAGCAGTTTTTAAGATAATAATTTTTTGAGGTTTTTGGCATTTTTGTGATAAATTCAAGATGGCCGCCAAAACCACTTGAGTCATGGGAAATATTTTTATGAACACATAATCATCTTATTGAGTGGATGTTGTATGCCAAGTTTTGTCGAAATCTGGAAAATTGTTCATAATTTATAGCGTAATTTCACTTTTCACTAAATCCAAGATGGCTGCCAAAGGAAGCCATTTTTCAAAAATCTGCTTTAGTAACTTTGTAGAGCTATCAACAGAGATACTATATGCTAAATTGATTGTCAACCAAGTAAGCAGTTTTTAAGAAGATAATTTTTTGAGGTTTTTTGCATTTTTTGATAAATTCAATATGGCCGCCAAAACCACTTGAATCATGGGAAATATTTTTATGAACATATAATCATCTTATCGAAGGGATGTTGTATGCCAACTTTGGTTTAAATCTGGCAATTTGTTCATGAGTTATAGCGTACTTTCACTTTTTACTAAATCCAAGATGGCTGCCAAAGGAAGCCATTTTTCAAAAATCTGCTTCAGTCACTTTGTAGAGCAATGGCCATAGGTGCTGCAAAGCAAATGTCTAATCACATGAACGAGCCATTTTTGAGAAGAAGATTTTAAAATTTTTTTGTCAATTTTCACAAAATCCAATATGGCGGCCAAGGTCACATGACCGCTAAAGATTTTATTGCTGATATTTGCTAGACATGAGCCAATGATGCCACACAAAAAAACCGGAAGTTCCTAGACCCTCAGAAAGTGGTGCAATTGAGCACTTCCGGTTTGTGTTCTACCTAAGATGGCGGCCAGGTCATGTGACCTACATGGCTGGTTTTTGGATATGCACCACAACTCATGGCCCTTTATGAACATGGAAAATAACAAATGAATTACAGCATTATTTTTCAAGTTACAGTGCTTTAAAAAACGGTGGAAAAATAATAAGAATAATAATAATAATAAACATAGCAATTACAAAAGGGTTTCGCCCCATAGGGCTCGAAACCCTAATAATAAACATAGCAATTACAAAAGGGTTTCGCCCCATAGGGCTCGAAACCCTAATAATAAACATAGCAATTACAATAGGGTTTCGCCCCATAGGGCTCGAAACCCTAATAATAATCAAAGCAATTACAATAGGGTTTCGCCCCATAGGGCTCGAAACCCTAATAAACATAGCAATTACAAAAGGGTTTCCGACCCATAGGGCTCGAAACCCTAATAAACATAGCAATTACAAAAGGGTTTCCGACCCATAGGGCTCGAAACCCTAATAATAATAAGAATAATAAACATAGCAATTACAAAAGGGTTTCGCCCCATAGGGCTCGAAACCCTAATGAATTGGTGTGTTCTGCTTTCAACCAAGTAAAAAATAGCACCGGTAATACTTGGACAGCATTTATTAATAAACTGCTTGAAATTACTGGAACTAGTGTAGCTGGGAATGATATTTCAAAGTTAGAACAGTTGTATATAGAAAATATTTGGTTGAAAAATCTACAAAAAGCAGAAAATAACAAATTACGAACATAAAACAAAATAAAATTAGCATTCAAATTTGAGCCATACCACAATCTTATGAAAAAATATGAAACATCGAACCAGCTTAACTAGGTTTACAATTTCAGCTCATTCACTTCCCATTGAAAAGTTTAGATATCAAGGAATACCTCCAGAAGAAAGAATGTGTACACTATGTGATCTGGGGGCTGTTGGCAATGAAACTCAAAGCCATTCATAGACCGTGAAAATATTGAAATTAAGAATAGTCGTATAGTTTCAGTTTATGATGAAAAAATTCAAGAATTATCTAAGGATAAGTAACTTAAAAAATTATTTACCTCAAATGATAGTTTTATTGTTAACAGTCTCGGAAAATTTGTTCATCAAATTATAATGTCTAACAATATCCGAATTTTATTGTTTATTACTACTAATATTTTATATTTCTTTGCTTACTTATTGTTTTATTTGCTATTGATATTTATTGTTCTTTGTTGTATGTTCATTGGCCATAGATAATGTAATTCAATGCATTATTTCGTGTCGAATAAAATGTACTATACTATACTATAGTCAGAAACGTAAAGTGTAGGTCACATGGTTGGCATATTGAACACAATAAACAATATGGAGCTCGTCATGCAATAACAATTCGCTTGATAAGTGACCTTCAGTTGCGTGCTATCGGTCAACACAGGAAGGTAAATAAAGCATTCTTGTTTGTTGATAACAGATTTAAAAACATATGATTATTTTAGCGAACCGTAATTTCAAATGATAAAAGTAAACCTGAAAATCAGTAAAAAAAACTCTGTAGTCCGCAGCACTGATTCCCGAACTATGTACGTATTAGGTTGTCATGGTCATATTCTGATATCCTGATAAGAAATTCCAGCTAAACGCCGTATATTTGCCCCCAACGTAGACAAGACATGAGAGTGGATCCAAACATGGGAGTACATATGCCTCTAATCCAAACATGGGAGTGCATATGCCTCTAATCCAAACATGGGAGTGCATATGCATCTAATCCAAATATGGGAGTACATATGCCTCTAATGCAAACATGGGAGTGCATATGCCACTAATCCGAACATGGGAGTACATATGCCTCTAATCCAAACATGGGAGTGCATATGCCTCAAATCCAAACATGGGAGTACACATGCCTCTAATCCAAACATAGGAGTACACGTGCCTCTAATCCAAACATGGCAGTACATATGCCTATAATCAAAACATGGGAGTACACATGTCTCTAATCCAAACATGGGAGAACACATTCCCATATTCCAAACATTGGAGTATACATGCCTGTAATCCAAACATAGTAGTACACATGCCTGTAATCCAAACACGGGAGTACACATGCCTCTAATCCAAACATAGGAGTACACATACCTCTAATGCAAACATGGGAGTACATATGCCTATAATCAAAACATGGGAGTACACATGCCTCTAATCCAAACATGGGAGTACACGTGCCTTAATCCAAACATGGGAGTACATATGACTCGGGTCAAACATGGGAGTACATATGCCTCTAATCCAAACATGGGAGTACACATGCCTCCATTCCAAACATGGGAGTACACATGCATCTAATCCACACATGGGAGTACACATGCCTCTAATCCAAACATGGGAGTACACATGCCTTAATCCAAACATGGGAGTACACATGCCTCTAATCCAAACACGGGAGAACACATGCCTCAATCCAAACATGCGAGTACATATGACTCAGGTCAAACATGGGAGTGCATATGCCTCTAATCCAAACATGGGAGTACACATGCCTCTATTCTAAACATGGGAGTACATATGACTCTATTCCAAACATGGGGGTACACATGCCTCTAATCCAAACATGGGAGTACACATGCCTTAATCCAAACATGGGTGTACACATGGCTCTAGTGCAAATATGGAGTGCACTTGCCTCTAATTCAAACATAGGAATACACATGGCTCTATTCCAAACATGGGACTACACATGCCTCTATTCCAAACATGGAGGTACACAGCGATCTCATGCAAACATGGGAGTACATATGTCTCTAATCCAAACATGGGAGAACACATTCCCATATTCCAAGCATTGGAGTATACATACATTTTTGTACCTGTAATCCAAACATAGTAGTACACATGCCTCTAATCCAAACACGGGAGTACAAATGCCTCTAATCCAAACATGGGAGTACATATGCCTCTAATCCAAACATGGAAGTGCACATGCCTCTAATCCAAACATGGAAGTACATATACCTCTAATCCAAACAAGGGAGTACATATGCCTATAATCAAAACATGGGAGTACACATGTCTCTAATCCAAACATGGGAGAACACATTCCCATATTCCAAACATTGGAGTATACATGCCTGTAATCCAAACATAGTAGTACACATGCCTGTAATCCAAACACGGGAGTACACATGCCTCTAATCCAAACATAGGAGTACACATACCTCTAATGCAAACATGGGAGTACATATGCCTATAATCAAAACATGGGAGTACACATGCCTCTAATCCAAACATGGGAGTACACGTGCCTTAATCCAAACATGGGAGTACATATGACTCGGGTCAAACATGGGAGTACATATGCCTCTAATCCAAACATGGGAGTACACATGCCTCCATTCCAAACATGGGAGTACACATGCATCTAATCCACACATGGGAGTACACATGCCTCTAATCCAAACATGGGAGTACACATGCCTTAATCCAAACATGGGAGTACACATGCCTCTAATCCAAACACGGGAGAACACATGCCTCAATCCAAACATGCGAGTACATATGACTCAGGTCAAACATGGGAGTGCATATGCCTCTAATCCAAACATGGGAGTACACATGCCTCTATTCTAAACATGGGAGTACATATGACTCTATTCCAAACATGGGGGTACACATGCCTCTAATCCAAACATGGGAGTACACATGCCTTAATCCAAACATGGGTGTACACATGGCTCTAGTGCAAATATGGAGTGCACTTGCCTCTAATTCAAACATAGGAATACACATGGCTCTATTCCAAACATGGGACTACACATGCCTCTATTCCAAACATGGAGGTACACAGCGATCTCATGCAAACATGGGAGTACATATGTCTCTAATCCAAACATGGGAGAACACATTCCCATATTCCAAGCATTGGAGTATACATACATTTTTGTACCTGTAATCCAAACATAGTAGTACACATGCCTCTAATCCAAACACGGGAGTACAAATGCCTCTAATCCAAACATGGGAGTACATATGCCTCTAATCCAAACATGGAAGTGCACATGCCTCTAATCCAAACATGGAAGTACATATACCTCTAATCCAAACAAGGGAGTACATATGACTCTAATCCAAACATAGGAGTACACATGCCTCTAATCCAAACATGGCAGTACATATGCCTATAATCAAAACATGGGAGTACACATGCCTCTAATGAAAAACATGGGAGTACATATGCCTCTAATCCAATCATGGGAGTACACATGCCTCCATTCCAAGCATGGGAGTACACATGCATCTAATCCACACAAGGGAGTACACATGCCTCTAATCCAAACATGGGAGTACACATGCCTTAATCCAAACATGGGAGCACACATGCCTCTAATCCAAACATGGGAGTGCATATGCCTTTAATCTAAACATGGGAGTACATATGCCTCTAATCCAAACATGGGAGTGCATATGCCTCAAATCCAAACACGGGAGTGCATATGCCTCTAATCTAAACATGAGAGTACATATGCCTCTAATCCAAACATGGGAGTGCATATGCCTCAAATCCAAACACGGGAGTACACATGCCTCTAATCCAAACATAGGAGTACACATACCTCTAATGCAAACATGGGAGTGCACGTGCCTTAATCCAAACATGGGAGTACATATGACTCGGGTCAAACATGGGAGTACATATGCCTCTAATCCAAACATGGGAGTACACATGCCTCCATTCCAAACATGGGAGTACACATGCATCTAATCCACACATGGGAGAACACATGCCTCTAATCCAAACTTGGGAGTACACATGCCTTAATGCAAACATGGGAGAACACATGCCTCTAATCCAAACTTGGGAGAACACATGCCTCTAATCCAAACACGGGAGAACACATGCCTCAATCCAAACATGCGAGTACATATGACTCACGTCAAACATGGGAGTGCATATGCCTCTAATCCAAACATGGGAGTACACATGCCTCTATTCTAAACATGGGAGTACATATGACTCTATTCCAAACATGGGGGTACATATGCTTCTAATACAAACATGGGAGTACACATGGCACTAATCCAAACATGGGAGTGCACATGCCTCTATTCCAACTATGGGAGAGCACATGCCTCTAATGGAAACATGGGAGTACACATGCCTCTAATCCAAACATGGGAGTACACATGCCTCTATTCCAAACATGGAGGTACACAGCGATCTCATGCAAACATGGGAGTACACATGCCTCTATACCAAACTGGGAATAAACATGGCTCTAATTCAAACATTGGGATGCATAAACCTCTAATCCAAACATGGGAGTACACATGCCTTAATCCAAACATGGGAGTACATATGACTCGGGTCAAACATGGGAGTATATATGCCTCTAATCCAAACATGGGAGTACACATGTCTCTATTCCAAACATGGTAGTACACATGCCTCTAATCCAAACATGTGAGTACACATGCCTTAATCCAAACATGGGTGTACTCATGGCTCTAGTGCAAATATGGAGTGCACTTGCCTCTAATTCAAACATAGGAATACACATGGCTCTATTCCAAGCATGGGACTACTCATGCCTCTATTCCAAACATGGAGGTACACAGCTATCTCATACAAACACGGGAGTACACATGCCTCTAATCCAAACATGGGAGTACATATGCCTCTAATCCAAACATGGAAGTGCACATGCCTCTAATCCAAACATGGGAGTACATATACCTCTAATCCAAACAAGGGAGTACATATGCCTCTAATCCAAACATGGAAGTGCACATGCCTCTAATCCAAACATGGGAGTACACATGCCTGTAATGCAAACATAGAAGTACACATGTCTCTCATACAAACATGGGAGTACACATGCTACTAATCCAATTATGGGAGTACATATGCCTCTAATCCAAACATGGGAGTACACATGCCTTAATCCAAACATGGGAGTACACATGCATCTAATCCACACATGGGAGAACACATGCCTCTAATCCAAACTTGGGAGTACACATGCCTTAATGCAAACATGGGAGTACACATGCCTTAATCCAAACATGAGAGTACACATGCCTCTAATCCAAACACGGGAGAACACATGCCTCAATCCAAACATGCGAGTACATATGACTCACGTCAAACATGGGAGTGCATAAGCCTCTAATCCAAACATGGGAGTACACATGCCTCTATTCTAAACATGGGAGTACATATGACTCTATTCCAAACATGGGGGTACATATGCTTCTAATACAAACATGGGAGTACACATGGCACTAATCCAAACATGGGAGTGCACATGCCTCTATTCCAACTATGGGAGAGCACATGCCTCTAATGGAAACATGGGAGTACACATGCCTCTAATCCAAACATGGGAGTACACATGCCTCTATTCCAAACATGGAGGTACACAGCGATCTCATGCAAACATGGGAGTACACATGCCTCTATACCAAACTGGGAATAAACATGGCTCTAATTCAAACATTGGGATGCATAAACCTCTAATCCAAACATGGGAGTACACATGCCTTAATCCAAACATGGGAGTACATATGACTCGGGTCAAACATGGGAGTATATATGCCTCTAATCCAAACATAGGAGTACACATGTCTCTATTCCAAACATGGTAGTACACATGCCTCTAATCCAAACATGTGAGTACACATGCCTTAATCCAAACATGGGTGTACTCATGGCTCTAGTGCAAATATGGAGTGCACTTGCCTCTAATTCAAACATAGGAATACACATGGCTCTATTCCAAGCATGGGACTACTCATGCCTCTATTCCAAACATGGAGGTACACAGCTATCTCATACAAACACGGGAGTACACATGCCTCTAATCCAAACATGGGAGTACATATGCCTCTAATCCAAACATGGAAGTGCACATGCCTCTAATCCAAACATGGGAGTACATATACCTCTAATCCAAACAAGGGAGTACATATGCCTCTAATCCAAACATGGAAGTGCACATGCCTCTAATCCAAACATGGGAGTACACATGCCTGTAATGCAAACATAGAAGTACACATGCCTCTCATACAAACATGGGAGTACACATGCTACTAATCCAATTATGGGAGTACATATGCCTCTAATCCAAACATGGGAGTACACATGCCTTAATCCAAACATGGGAGTACATATGACTCGGGTCAAACATGGGAGTACTTATGCCTCTAATCCAAACATGGGAGTACACATGCCTCCATTCCAAACATGGGAGTACACATGCATCTCATGCACACATGGGAGTACACATGCCTCTAATCCAAACATGGGAGTACATATGCCTATAATCAAAACATGGGAGTACACAAGCCTCTAATCCAAACATCGGAGTACACGTGCCTTAATCCAAACATGGGAGTACATATGACTCGGGTCAAACATGGGAGTACATATGCCTCTAATCCAAACATGGGAGTACGCATGCCGCCATTCCAAACATGGGAGTACACATGGCACTAATCCAAACATGGGAGTGCACATGCCTCTATTCCAAATATGGGAGAGCACATGCCTCTAATGGAAACATGGGAGTACACATGCCTCTAATCCAAACATGGGAGTACACATGCCTCTATTCCAAACATGGAGGTACACAGCGATCTCATGCAAACATGGGAGTACACATGCCTCTATACCAAACTGGGAATAAACATGGCTCTAATTCAAACATTGGGATGCATAAACCTCTAATCCAAACATGGGAGTACACATGCCTTAATCCAAACATGGGAGTACATATGACTCGGGTCAAACATGGGAGTATATATGCCTCTAATCCAAACATGGGAGTACACATGCCTCTATTCCAAACATGGGAGTACACATGCCTATAATCCAAACATGGAAGTACACATACCTTAATCCAAACACGAGTGTACTCATGGCTCTATTGCAAATATGGAGTGCACTTGCCTCTAATTCAAACATAGGAATACACATGGCTCTATTCCAAACATGGGACTACACATGCCTCTGTTCCAAACATGGAGGTACACAGCTATCTCATACAAACACGGGAGTACACATGCCTCTAATCCAAACATGGGAGTACATATGCCTCTAATCCAAACATGGGAGTGCATATGCCTCTAATCCAAACATGGGAGTACACATGCCTCTATTCTAAACATGGGAGTACATATGACTCTATTCCAAACATGGGGGTACATATGCTTCTAATACAAACATGGGAGTACACATGGCACTAATCCAAACATGGGAGTGCACATGCCTCTATTCCAACTATGGGAGAGCACATGCCTCTAATGGAAACATGGGAGTACACATGCCTCTAATCCAAACATGGGAGTACACATGCCTCTATTCCAAACATGGAGGTACACAGCGATCTCATGCAAACATGGGAGTACACATGCCTCTATACCAAACTGGGAATAAACATGGCTCTAATTCAAACATTGGGATGCATAAACCTCTAATCCAAACATGGGAGTACACATGCCTTAATCCAAACATGGGAGTACATATGACTCGGGTCAAACATGGGAGTATATAAGCCTCTAATCCAAACATGGGAGTACACATGTCTCTATTCCAAACATGGTAGTACACATGCCTCTAATCCAAACATGGGAGTACACATGCCTTAATCCAAACATGGGTGTACTCATGGCTCTAGTGCAAATATGGAGTGCACTTGCCTCTAATTCAAACATAGGAATACACATGGCTCTATTCCAAGCATGGGACTACTCATGCCTCTATTCCAAACATGGAGGTACACAGCTATCTCATACAAACACGGGAGTACACATGCCTCTAATCCAAACATGGGAGTACATATGCCTCTAATCCAAACATGGAAGTGCACATGCCTCTAATCCAAACATGGGAGTACATATACCTCTAATCCAAACAAGGGAGTACATATGCCTCTAATCCAAACATGGAAGTGCACATGCCTCTAATCCAAACATGGGAGTACACATGCCTGTAATGCAAACATAGAAGTACACATGTCTCTCATACAAACATGGGAGTACACATGCTACTAATCCAATTATGGGAGTACATATGCCTCTAATCCAAACATGGGAGTACACATGCCTTAATCCAAACATGGGAGTACATATGACTCGGGTCAAACATGGGAGTACTTATGCCTCTAATCCAAACATGGGAGTACACATGCCTCCATTCCAAACATGGGAGTACACATGCATCTCATACACACATGGGAGTACACATGCCTCTAATCCAAACATGGGAGTACATATGCCTATAATCAAAACATGGGAGTACACAAGCCTCTAATCCAAACATCGGAGTACACGTGCCTTAATCCAAACATGGGAGTACATATGACTCGGGTCAAACATGGGAGTACATATGCCTCTAATCCAAACATGGGAGTACGCATGCCGCCATTCCAAACATGGGAGTACACATGGCACTAATCCAAACATGGGAGTGCACATGCCTCTATTCCAAATATGGGAGAGCACATGCCTCTAATGGAAACATGGGAGTACACATGCCTCTAATCCAAACATGGGAGTACACATGCCTCTATTCCAAACATGGAGGTACACAGCGATCTCATGCAAACATGGGAGTACACATGCCTCTATACCAAACTGGGAATAAACATGGCTCTAATTCAAACATTGGGATGCATAAACCTCTAATCCAAACATGGGAGTACACATGCCTTAATCCAAACATGGGAGTACATATGACTCGGGTCAAACATGGGAGTATATATGCCTCTAATCCAAACATGGGAGTACACATGCCTCTATTCCAAACATGGGAGTACACATGCCTATAATCCAAACATGGAAGTACATATGCCTTAATCCAAACATGAGTGTACTCATGGCTCTATTGCAAATATGGAGTGCACTTGCCTCTAATTCAAACATAGGAGTACACATGGCTCTATTCCAAACATGGGACTACACATGCCTCTATTCCAAACATGGAGGTACACAGCTATCTCATACAAACACGGGAGTACACATGCCTCTAATCCAAACATGGGAGTACATATGCCTCTAATCCAAACATGGGAGTGCATATGCCTCTAATCCAAACATGGGAGTACACATGCCTCTATTCTAAACATGGGAGTACATATGGCTCTATTCCAAACATGGGGGTACATATGCTTCTAATACAAACATGGGAGTACACATGGCACTAATCCAAACATGGGAGTGCACATGCCTCTATTCCAACTATGGGAGAGCACATGCCTCTAATGGAAACATGGGAGTACACATGCCTCTAATCCAAACATGGGAGTACACATGCCTCTATTCCAAACATGGAGGTACACAGCGATCTCATGCAAACATGGGAGTACACATGCCTCTATACCAAACTGGGAATAAACATGGCTCTAATTCAAACATTGGGATGCATAAACCTCTAATCCAAACATGGGAGTACACATGCCTTAATCCAAACATGGGAGTACATATGACTCGGGTCAAACATGGGAGTATATATGCCTCTAATCCAAACATGGGAGTACACATGTCTCTATTCCAAACATGGTAGTACACATGCCTCTAATCCAAACACGGGAGTACACATGCCTTAATCCAAACATGGGTGTACTCATGGCTCTAGTGCAAATATGGAGTGCACTTGCCTCTAATTCAAACATAGGAATACACATGGCTCTATTCCAAGCATGGGACTACTCATGCCTCTATTCCAAACATGGAGGTACACAGCTATCTCATACAAACACGGGAGTACACATGCCTCTAATCCAAACATGGGAGTACATATGCCTCTAATCCAAACATGGAAGTGCACATGCCTCTAATCCAAACATGGGAGTACATATACCTCTAATCCAAACAAGGAAGTACATATGCCTCTAATCCAAACATGGAAGTGCACATGCCTCTAATCCAAACATGGGAGTACACATGCCTGTAATGCAAACATAGAAGTACACATGTCTCTCATACAAACATGGGAGTACACATGCTACTAATCCAATTATGGGAGTACATATGCCTCTAATCCAAACATGGGAGTACACATGCCTTAATCCAAACATGGGAGTACATATGACTCGGGTCAAACATGGGAGTACTTATGCCTCTAATCCAAACATGGGAGTACACATGCCTCCATTCCAAACATGGGAGTACACATGCATCTCATACACACATGGGAGTACACATGCCTCTAATCCAAACATGGGAGTACATATGCCTATAATCAAAACATGGGAGTACACAAGCCTCTAATCCAAACATCGGAGTACACGTGCCTTAATCCAAACATGGGAGTACATATGACTCGGGTCAAACATGGGAGTACATATGCCTCTAATCCAAACATGGGAGTACGCATGCCGCCATTCCAAACATGGGAGTACACATGGCACTAATCCAAACATGGGAGTGCACATGCCTCTAATCCAAACATGGGAGTACACATGCCTGTAATGCAAACATAGAAGTACACATGTCTCTCATACAAACATGGGAGTACACATGCTACTAATCCAATTATGGGAGTACATATGCCTCTAATCCAAACATGGGAGTACACATGCCTTAATCCAAACATGGGAGTACATATGACTCGGGTCAAACATGGGAGTACTTATGCCTCTAATCCAAACATGGGAGTACACATGCCTCCATTCCAAACATGGGAGTACACATGCATCTCATACACACATGGGAGTACACATGCCTCTAATCCAAACATGGGAGTACATATGCCTATAATCAAAACATGGGAGTACACAAGCCTCTAATCCAAACATCGGAGTACACGTGCCTTAATCCAAACATGGGAGTACATATGACTCGGGTCAAACATGGGAGTACATATGCCTCTAATCCAAACATGGGAGTACGCATGCCGCCATTCCAAACATGGGAGTACACATGGCACTAATCCAAACATGGGAGTGCACATGCCTCTATTCCAAATATGGGAGAGCACATGCCTCTAATGGAAACATGGGAGTACACATGCCTCTAATCCAAACATGGGAGTACACATGCCTCTATTCCAAACATGGAGGTACACAGCGATCTCATGCAAACATGGGAGTACACATGCCTCTATACCAAACTGGGAATAAACATGGCTCTAATTCAAACATTGGGATGCATAAACCTCTAATCCAAACATGGGAGTACACATGCCTTAATCCAAACATGGGAGTACATATGACTCGGGTCAAACATGGGAGTATATATGCCTCTAATCCAAACATGGGAGTACACATGCCTCTATTCCAAACATGGGAGTACACATGCCTATAATCCAAACATGGAAGTACATATGCCTTAATCCAAACATGAGTGTACTCATGGCTCTATTGCAAATATGGAGTGCACTTGCCTCTAATTCAAACATAGGAGTACACATGGCTCTATTCAAAACATGGGACTACACATGCCTCTATTCCAAACATGGAGGTACACAGCTATCTCATACAAACACGGGAGTACACATGCCTCTAATCCAAACATGGGAGTACATATGCCTCTAATCCAAACATGGGAGTGCATATGCCTCTAATCCAAACATGGGAGTACACATGCCTCTATTCTAAACATGGGAGTACATATGGCTCTATTCCAAACATGGGGGTACATATGCTTCTAATACAAACATGGGAGTACACATGGCACTAATCCAAACATGGGAGTGCACATGCCTCTATTCCAACTATGGGAGAGCACATGCCTCTAATGGAAACATGGGAGTACACATGCCTCTAATCCAAACATGGGAGTACACATGCCTCTATTCCAAACATGGAGGTACACAGCGATCTCATGCAAACATGGGAGTACACATGCCTCTATACCAAACTGGGAATAAACATGGCTCTAATTCAAACATTGGGATGCATAAACCTCTAATCCAAACATGGGAGTACACATGCCTTAATCCAAACATGGGAGTACATATGACTCGGGTCAAACATGGGAGTATATATGCCTCTAATCCAAACATGGGAGTACACATGTCTCTATTCCAAACATGGTAGTACACATGCCTCTAATCCAAACACGGGAGTACACATGCCTTAATCCAAACATGGGTGTACTCATGGCTCTAGTGCAAATATGGAGTGCACTTGCCTCTAATTCAAACATAGGAATACACATGGCTCTATTCCAAGCATGGGACTACTCATGCCTCTATTCCAAACATGGAGGTACACAACTATCTCATACAAACACGGGAGTACACATGCCTCTAATCCAAACATGGGAGTACATATGCCTCTAATCCAAACATGGAAGTGCACATGCCTCTAATCCAAACATGGGAGTACATATACCTCTAATCCAAACAAGGAAGTACATATGCCTCTAATCCAAACATGGAAGTGCACATGCCTCTAATCCAAACATGGGAGTACACATGCCTGTAATGCAAACATAGAAGTACACATGTCTCTCATACAAATATGGGAGTACACATGCTACTAATCCAATTATGGGAGTACATATGCCTCTAATCCAAACATGGGAGTACACATGCCTTAATCCAAACATGGGAGTACATATGACTCGGGTCAAACATGGGAGTACTTATGCCTCTAATCCAAACATGGGAGTACACATGCCTCCATTCCAAACATGGGAGTACACATGCATCTCATGCACACATGGGAGTACACATGCCTCTAATCCAAACATGGGAGTACATATGCCTATAATCAAAACATGGGAGTACACAAGCCTCTAATCCAAACATCGGAGTACACGTGCCTTAATCCAAACATGGGAGTACATATGACTCGGGTCAAACATGGGAGTACATATGCCTCTAATCCAAACATGGGAGTACGCATGCCGCCATTCCAAACATGGGAGTACACATGGCACTAATCCAAACATGGGAGTGCACATGCCTCTATTCCAAATATGGGAGAGCACATGCCTCTAATGGAAACATGGGAGTACACATGCCTCTAATCCAAACATGGGAGTACACATGCCTCTATTCCAAACATGGAGGTACACAGCGATCTCATGCAAACATGGGAGTACACATGCCTCTATACCAAACTGGGAATAAACATGGCTCTAATTCAAACATTGGGATGCATAAACCTCTAATCCAAACATGGGAGTACACATGCCTTAATCCAAACATGGGAGTACATATGACTCGGGTCAAACATGGGAGTATATATGCCTCTAATCCAAACATGGGAGTACACATGCCTCTATTCCAAACATGGGAGTACACATGCCTATAATCCAAACATGGAAGTACATATGCCTTAATCCAAACATGAGTGTACTCATGGCTCTATTGCAAATATGGAGTGCACTTGCCTCTAATTCAAACATAGGAGTACACATGGCTCTATTCCAAACATGGGACTACACATGCCTCTATTCCAAACATGGAGGTACACAGCTATCTCATACAAACACGGGAGTACACATGCCTCTAATCCAAACATGGGAGTACATATGCCTCTAATCCAAACATGGGAGTGCATATGCCTCTAATCCAAACATGGGAGTACACATGCCTCTATTCTAAACATGGGAGTACATATGGCTCTATTCCAAACATGGGGGTACATATGCTTCTAATACAAACATGGGAGTACACATGGCACTAATCCAAACATGGGAGTGCACATGCCTCTATTCCAACTATGGGAGAGCACATGCCTCTAATGGAAACATGGGAGTACACATGCCTCTAATCCAAACATGGGAGTACACATGCCTCTATTCCAAACATGGAGGTACACAGCGATCTCATGCAAACATGGGAGTACACATGCCTCTATACCAAACTGGGAATAAACATGGCTCTAATTCAAACATTGGGATGCATAAACCTCTAATCCAAACATGGGAGTACACATGCCTTAATCCAAACATGGGAGTACATATGACTCGGGTCAAACATGGGAGTATATATGCCTCTAATCCAAACATGGGAGTACACATGTCTCTATTCCAAACATGGTAGTACACATGCCTCTAATCCAAACACGGGAGTACACATGCCTTAATCCAAACATGAGTGTACTCATGGCTTTAGTGCAAATATGGAGTGCACTTGCCTCTAATTCAAACATAGGAATACACATGGCTCTATTCCAAGCATGGGACTACTCATGCCTCTATTCCAAACATGGAGGTACACAGCTATCTCATACAAACACGGGAGTACACATGCCTCTAATCCAAACATGGGAGTACATATGCCTCTAATCCAAACATGGAAGTGCACATGCCTCTAATCCAAACATGGGAGTACATATACCTCTAATCCAAACAAGGAAGTACATATGCCTCTAATCCAAACATGGAAGTGCACATGCCTCTAATCCAAACATGGGAGTACACATGCCTGTAATGCAAACATAGAAGTACACATGTCTCTCATACAAACATGGGAGTACACATGCTACTAATCCAATTATGGGAGTACATATGCCTCTAATCCAAACATGGGAGTACACATGCCTTAATCCAAACATGGGAGTACATATGACTCGGGTCAAACATGGGAGTACTTATGCCTCTAATCCAAACATGGGAGTACACATGCCTCCATTCCAAACATGGGAGTACACATGCATCTCATGCACACATGGGAGTACACATGCCTCTAATCCAAACATGGGAGTACATATGCCTATAATCAAAACATGGGAGTACACAAGCCTCTAATCCAAACATCGGAGTACACGTGCCTTAATCCAAACATGGGAGTACATATGACTCGGGTCAAACATGGGAGTACATATGCCTCTAATCCAAACATGGGAGTACGCATGCCGCCATTCCAAACATGGGAGTACACATGGCACTAATCCAAACATGGGAGTGCACATGCCTCTATTCCAAATATGGGAGAGCACATGCCTCTAATGGAAACATGGGAGTACACATGCCTCTAATCCAAACATGGGAGTACACATGCCTCTATTCCAAACATGGAGGTACACAGCGATCTCATGCAAACATGGGAGTACACATGCCTCTATACCAAACTGGGAATAAACATGGCTCTAATTCAAACATTGGGATGCATAAACCTCTAATCCAAACATGGGAGTACACATGCCTTAATCCAAACATGGGAGTACATATGACTCGGGTCAAACATGGGAGTATATATGCCTCTACTCCAAACATGGGAGTACACATGCCTCTATTCCAAACATGGGAGTACACATGCCTATAATCCAAACATGGAAGTACACATGCCTTAATCCAAACATGAGTGTACTCATGGCTCTATTGCAAATATGGAGTGCACTTGCCTCTAATTCAAACATAGGAATACACATGGCTCTATTCCAAACATGGGACTACACATGCCTCTATTCCAAACATGGAGGTACACAGCTATCTCATACAAACACGGGAGTACACATGCCTCTAATCCAAACATGGGAGTACATATGCCTCTAATCCAAACATGGAAGTGCACATGCCTCTAATCCAAACATGGGAGTACATATACCTCTAATCCAAACAAGGGAGTACATATGTCTCTAATCCAAACATGGAAGTGCACATGCCTCTAATCCAAACATGGGAGTACACATGCCTCTAATGCAAACATGGAAGTACACATGTCTCTCATACAAACATGGGAGTACACATGCTACTAATCCAATTATGGGAGTACATATGCCTCTAATCCAAACATGGGAGTACACATGCCTTAATCCAAACATGGGAGTACATATGACTCGGGTCAAACATGGGAGTACTTATGCCTCTAATCCAAACATGGGAGAACACATGACTCAATCCAAACATGCGAGTACAAATGACTCAGGTCAAACATGGGAGTGCATATGCCTGTAATCCAAACATGGGAGTACACATGCCTCTATTCTAAACATGGGTGTACATATGACTCAGTTCCATACATGGGGGTACACATGCTTCTAATCCAAACATGGGAGTACACATGCCTCTAATCCAAACATGGGAGTGTACATGCCTCTATTCCAAAGATGGGAGAGCACATGACTCTAATGGAAACATGGGAGTGCACATGCCTTTAATCCAAACATGGAAGTACACATGGCTCTAATGCAAACATGGGAGTACACATGCCTCTATACCAATCTGGGAATAAACATGGCTCTAATTCAAACACGGGAGTGCATAAGCCTCTAATGCAAACATAGGAGTGCATATTCCTCAAATCCAAACATGGAAGTACACATGCCTCTAATCCAAACATATGAGTACACATGCCTCTAATCCAAACATGGCAGTACATATGCCTATAATCAAAACGTGGGAGTACACATGCCTCTATACCAAACTGGGAATAAACATGGCTCTAATTCAAACATGGGAGTGCATAAGCCTCTAATGCAAACATAGGAGTACACATGCCTCTAATGCAAACATGGGAGTACACATGTCTCTCATCCAAACATGGGAGTACACATGCCTTTATACCAAACATGGGAGTGCACATGCCTCTATTCCAAACATGGAAGTACACAGCTATCTCATACAAACACGGGAGTACACATGCCTCTAATCCAAACATGGAAGTGCACATGCATCTAATCCAAACATGGGAGTACATATACCTCTAATCCAAACAAGGAAGTGCACATGCCTCTAATCCAAACATGGGAGTACACATGCCTCCAATGCAAACATGGAAGTACACATGTCTCTCATACAAACATGGGAGTACACATGCTACTAATCCAATTATGGGAGTACATATGCCTCTAATCCAAACATGGGAGTACACATGCCTTAATCCAAACATGGGAGTACATATGACTCGGGTCAAACATGGGAGTACTTATGCCTCTAATCCAAACATGGGAGTACACATGCCTCCATTCCAAACATGGGAGTACACATGCATCTAATGCACACATGGGAGTACACATGCCTCTAATCCAAACATGGAAGTACATATGCCTATAATCAAAACATGGGAGTACACATGCCTCTAATCCAAATATCGGAGTACATGTGTCTTAATCCAAACATGGGAGTACATATGACTCGGGTCAAACATGGGAGTACTTATGCCTCTAATCCAAACATGGGAGTACACATGCCTCTAATCCAAACATGGGAGTACATATGCCTATAATCAAAACATGGGAGTACACATGCCTCCATTCCAAACATGGGAGTACACATGCATCTAATGCACACATGGGAGTACACATGCCTCTTATCCAAACATGGAAGTACATATGCCTATAATCAAAACATGGGAGTACACATGCCTCTAATCCAAACATCGGAGTACATGTGCCTTAATCCAAACATGGGAGTACATATGACTCGGGTCAAACATGGGAGTACATATGCCTCTAATCCAAACATGGGAGTATGCATGCCTCCATTCCAAACATGGGAGTACACATGCATCTAATCCACACATGGGAGTACACATGCCTCTAATCCAAACATGGGAGTACACATGCCTCTAATGCAAACATGGTAGGACACACACCTCTAATCCAAACATGGGAGTACACATGCATTATTCCAAACATGGGAGTACACATGCCTCTAATCCAAACACGGGAGAACACATGACTCAATCCAAACATGCGAGTACATATGACTCAGGTCAAACATGGGAGTGCATATGCCTCTAATCCAAACATGGAAGTACACATGCCTCTATTCTAAACATGGGAGTACATATGACTCTATTCCAAACATGGGAGTACACATGCTTCTAATCCAAACATGGGAGTACACATGCCTCTAATCCAAACATGGGAGTGTACATGCCTCTATTCCAAAGATGGGAGAGCACATGACTCTAATGAAAACATGGGAGTGCACATGCCTTTAATCC
This sequence comes from Saccoglossus kowalevskii, assembly GCF_978046115.1. Lineage (NCBI taxonomy): Eukaryota > Metazoa > Hemichordata > Enteropneusta > Harrimaniidae > Saccoglossus > Saccoglossus kowalevskii. Next base: position 822,432 of record NC_140643.1, on the reverse strand, counting down.
AAACATGGAAGTACACATGGCTCTAATGCAAACATGGGAGTACACATGCCTCTATACCAATCTGGGAATAAACATGGCTCTAATTCAAATACGGGAGTGCATAAGCCTCTAATGCAAACATAGGAGTGCATATTCCTCAAATCCAAACATGGGAGTACACATGCCTCTAATCCAAACATATGAGTACACATGCCTCTAATCCAAACATGGCAGTACATATGCCTATAATCAAAACGTGGGAGTACACATGCCTCTATACCAAACTGGGAATAAACATGGCTCTAATTCAAACATGGGAGTGCATAAGTCTCTAATGCAAACATAGGAGTACACATGCCTCTAATGCAAACATGGGAGTACTCATGTCTCTCATCCAAACATGGGAGTACACATGCCTTTATACCAAACATGGGAGTGCACATGCCTCTATTCCAAACATGGAGGTACACAGCTATCTCATACAAACACGGGAGTACACATGCCTCTAATCCATACAAGGGAGTACATATGCCTCTAATCCAAACTTGGAAGTGCACATGCCTCTAATCCAAACATGGGAGTACACATGCCTCTAATGCAAACATGGAAGTACACATGTCTCTCATACAAACATGGGAGTACACATGCTACTAATCCAATTATGGGAGTACATATGCCTGTAATCCAAACATGGGAGTACACATGCCTTAATCCAAACATGGGAGTACACATGCCTCTAATCCAAACACGGGAGAACACATGACTCAATCCAAACATGCGAGTACAAATGACTCAGGTCAAACATGGGAGTGCATATGCCTGTAATCCAAACATGGGAGTACACATGCCTCTATTCTAAACATGGGTGTACATATGACTCAGTTCCATACATGGGGGTACACATGCTTCTAATCCAAACATGGGAGTACACATGCCTCTAATCCAAACATGGGAGTGTACATGCCTCTATTCCAAAGATGGGAGAGCACATGACTCTAATGGAAACATGGGAGTGCACATGCCTTTAATCCAAACATGGAAGTACACATGGCTCTAATGCAAACATGGGAGTACACATGCCTCTATACCAATCTGGGAATAAACATGGCTCTAATTCAAACACGGGAGTGCATAAGCCTCTAATGCAAACATAGGAGTGCATATTCCTCAAATCCAAACATGGAAGTACACATGCCTCTAATCCAAACATATGAGTACACATGCCTCTAATCCAAACATGGCAGTACATATGCCTATAATCAAAACGTGGGAGTACACATGCCTCTATACCAAACTGGGAATAAACATGGCTCTAATTCAAACATGGGAGTGCATAAGCCTCTAATGCAAACATAGGAGTACACATGCCTCTAATGCAAACATGGGAGTACACATGTCTCTCATCCAAACATGGGAGTACACATGCCTTTATACCAAACATGGGAGTGCACATGCCTCTATTCCAAACATGGAAGTACACAGCTATCTCATACAAACACGGGAGTACACATGCCTCTAATCCAAACATGGGAGTACATATGCCTCTAATCCAAACATGGAAGTGCACATGCATCTAATCCAAACATGGGAGTACATATACCTCTAATCCAAACAAGGAAGTGCACATGCCTCTAATCCAAACATGGGAGTACACATGCCTCTAATGCAAACATGGAAGTACACATGTCTCTCATACAAACATGGGAGTACACATGCTACTAATCCAATTATGGGAGTACATATGCCTCTAATCCAAACATGGGAGTACACATGCCTTAATCCAAACATGGGAGTACATATGACTCGGGTCAAACATGGGAGTACTTATGCCTCTAATCCAAACATGGGAGTACACATGCCTCCATTCCAAACATGGGAGTACACATGCATCTAATGCACACATGGGAGTACACATGCCTCTAATCCAAACATGGGAGTACATATGCCTATAATCAAAACATGGGAGTACACATGCCTCTAATCCAAACATCGGAGTACATGTGCCTTAATCCAAACATGGGAGTACATATGACTCGGGTCAAACATGGGAGTACATATGCCTCTAATCCAAACATGGGTGTACGCATGCCTCCATTCCAAACATGGGAGTACACATGCATCTAATCCACACATGGGAGTACACATGCCTCTAATCCAAACATGGGAGTACACATGCCTCTAATGCAAACATGGTAGGACACACACCTCTAATCCAAACATGGGAGTACACATGCCTTATTAAAAACATGGGAGTACACATGCCTCTAATCCAAACACGGGAGAACACATGCCTCTATTCTAAACATGGGAGTACATATGACTCTATTCCAAACATGGGAGTGCATATGCCTCTAATCCAAACATGGGAGTACACATGCCTTAATCCAAACATGGGAGTACATATGACTCGGGTCAAACATGGGAGTACATATGCCTCTAATCCAATCATGGAAGTACACATGCCTCCATTCCAAGCATGGGAGTACACATGCATCTAATCCACACAAGGGAGTATACATGCCTCTAATCCAAACATGGGAGTACGCATGCCTTAATCCAAACATGGGAGCACACATGCCTCTAATCCAAACATCGGAGTACACATGCCTTAATCCAAACATGGGAGTACATATGACTCGGGTCAAACATGGGAGTACATATGCCTCTAATCCAAACATGGGAGTACGCATGCCTCCATTCCAAACATGGGAGTACACATGCATCTAATCCACACATGGGAGTACACATGCCTCTAATCCAAACATGGGAGTACACATGCCTCTAATGCAAATATGGTAGGACACACACCTCTAATCCAAACATGGGAGTACACATGCCTTATTCCAAACATGGGAGTACACATGCCTCTAATCCAAACACGGGAGAACACATGACTCAATCCACACATGCGAGTACATATGACTCAGGTCAAACATGGGAGTGCATATGCCTCTAATCCAAACATGGGAGTACACATGCCTCTATTCTAAACATGGGAGTACATATGACTCTATTCCAAACATGGGAGTACATATGCCTCTAATCCAAACATGGGAGTACACGTGCCTTAATCCAAACATGGGAGTACATATGACTCGGGTCAAACATGGGAGTACATATGCCTCTAATCCAATCATGGGAGTACACATGCCTCCATTCCAAACATGGGAGTACACATGCATCTAATCCACACAAGTAGTTTATAAATAAATAAACGCTGCTCGGACTGATAAGTATGATATATTGAAGATAATATTAGGTAATCGTAGTCCTAAATAACTATTAAAAATAGCTAGACGTTTCGAGCAATGGCTCTTTATCGATAGCACACAAGGGAGTACACATGACTCTAATCCAAACATGGGAGTACACATGCCTTAATCCAAACATGGGAGCACACATGCCTCTAATCCAAACATGGGAGTGCATATGCCTCTATTCTAAACATGGGAGTACATATGCCTCTAATCCAAACATGGGAGTGCATATGCCTCAAATCCAAACACGGGAGTGCCTATGCCTCTAATCTAAACATTAGAGTACATATGCCTCTAATCCAAACATGGGAGTGCATATGTCTCAAATCCAAACACGGGAGTACACATGCCTCTTATCCAAACATAGGAGTACACATACCTCTAATGCAAACATGGGAGTATGTATGCCTATAATCCAAACATGGGAGTACACGTGCCTTAATCCAAACATGGGAGTACATATGACTCTGGTCAAACATGGGAGTACATATGCCTCTAATCCAAACATGGGAGTACACATGCCTCCATTCCAAACATGGGAGTACACATGCATCTAATCCACACATGGGAGAACACATGCCTCTAATCCAAACATGGGAGTACACATGCCTTAATCCAAACATGGGAGTACACATGCCTCTAATCCAAACACGGGAGAACACATGCCTCAATCCAAACATGCGAGTACATATGACTCAGGTCAAACATGGGAGTGCATATGCCTCTAATCCAAACATGGGAGTACACATGCCTCTATTCTAAACATGGGAGTACATATGACTCTATTCCAAACATGGGGGTACACATGCTTCTAATCCAAACATGGGAGTACACATGGCACTAATCCAAACATGGGAGTGCACATGCCTCTATTCCAAATATGGGAGAGCACATGCCTCTAATGGAAACATAGGAGTACACATGCCTCTAATCCAAACATGGGAGTACACATGCCTCTATTCCAAACATGGATGTACACAGCGTTCTCATTCAAACATGGGACTACACATGCCTCTATACCAAACTGGGAATAAACATGGCTCTAATTCAAACATTGGTATGCATAAACCTCTAATCCAAACATGGGAGTACACATGCCTTAATCCAAACATGGGAGTACATATGACTCGGGTCAAACATGGGAGTATATATGCCTCTAATCCAAACATGGGAGTACACATGCCTCTATTCCAAACATGGGAGTACACATGCCTCTCATCCAAACATGGGAGTACACATGCCTTAATCCAAACATGGGTGTACTCATGGCTCTAGTGCAAATATGGAGTGCACTTGCCTCTAATTCAAACATAGGAATACACATGGCTCTATTCCAAACATGGGACTACACATGCCTCTATTCCAAACATGGAGGTACACAGCTATCTCATACAAACACGGGAGTACACATGCCTCTAATCCAAACATGGGAGTACATATGCCTCTAATCCAAACATGGAAGTGCACATGCCTCTAATCCAAACATGGGAGTACATATACCTCTAATCCAAACAAGGGAGTACATATGCCTCTAATCCAAACATGGAAGTGCACATGCCTCTAATCCAAACATGGGAGTACACATGCCTCTAATGCACACATGGGAGTACACATGCCTCTAATCCAAACATGGGAGTACATATGCCTATAATCAAAACATGGGAGTACACATGCCTCTAATCCAAACATCGGAGTACATGTGCCTTAATCCAAACATGGGAGTACATATGACTCGGGTCAAACATGGGAGTACATATGCCTCTAATCCAAACATGGGAGTACGCATGCCTCCATTCCAAACATGGGAGTACACATGCATCTAATCCACACATGGGAGTACACATGCCTCTAATCCAAACATGGGAGTACACATGCCTCTAATGCAAACATGGTAGGACACACACCTCTAATCCAAACATGGGAGTACACAAGCCTCTAATCCAAACACGGGAGAACACATGACTCAATCCAAACATGCGAGTACATATGACTCAGGTCAAACATGGGAGTGCATATGCCTCTAATCCAAACATGGGAGTACACATGCCTCTATTCTAAACATGGGAGTACATATGACTCTATTCCAAACATGGGGGTACACATGCTTCTAATCCAAACATGGGAGTACACATGCCTCTAATCCAAACATGGGAGTGTACATGCCTCTATTCCAAACATGGGAGTGCATATGCCTCTAATCCAAACATGGGAGTACACATGCCTTAATCCAAACATGGGAGTACATATGACTCGGGTCAAACATGGGAGTACATATGCCTCTAATCCAATCATGGAAGTACACATGCCTCCATTCCAAGCATGGGAGTACACATGCATCTAATCCACACAAGGGAGTACACATGCCTCTAATCCAAACATGGGAGTACGCATGCCTTAATCCAAACATGGGAGCACACATGCCTCTAATCCAAACATCGGAGTACACATGCCTTAATCCAAACATGGGAGTACATGTGACTCGGGTCAAACATGGGAGTACATATGCCTCTAATCCAAACATGGGAGTACACATGCCTTAATCCAAACATGGGAGTACATATGACTCGGGTCAAACATGGGAGTACATATGCCTCTAATCCAAACATGGGAGTACGCATGCCTCCATTCCAAACATGGGAGTACACATGCATCTAATCCACACATGGGAGTACACATGCCTCTAATCCAAACATGGGAGTACACATGCCTCTAATGCAAATATGGTAGGACACACACCTCTAATCCAAACATGGGAGTACACATGCCTTATTCCAAACATGGGAGTACACATGCCTCTAATCCAAACACGGGAGAACACATGACTCAATCCACACATGCGAGTACATATGACTCAGGTCAAACATGGGAGTGCATATGCCTCTAATCCAAACATGGGAGTACACATGCCTCTATTCTAAACATGGGAGTACATATGACTCTATTCCAAACATGGGAGTACATATGCCTCTAATCCAAACATGGGAGTACACGTGCCTTAATCCAAACATGGGAGTACATATGACTCGGGTCAAACATGGGAGTACATATGCCTCTAATCCAATCATGGGAGTACACATGCCTCCATTCCAAACATGGGAGTACACATGCATCTAATCCACACAAGGGAGTACACATGCCTCTAATCCAAACATGGGAGTACACATGCCTTAATCCAAACATGGGAGCACACATGCCTCTAATCCAAACATGGGAGTGCATATGCCTCTATTCTAAACATGGGAGTACATATGCCTCTAATCCAAACATGGGAGTGCATATGCCTCAAATCCAAACACGGGAGTGCATATGCCTCTAATCTAAACATTAGAGTACATATGCCTCTAATCCAAACATGGGAGTGCATATGTCTCAAATCCAAACACGGGAGTACACATGCCTCTTATCCAAACATAGGAGTACACATACCTCTAATGCAAACATGGGAGTATGTATGCCTATAATCCAAACATGGGAGTACACGTGCCTTAATCCAAACATGGGAGTACATATGACTCTGGTCAAACATGGGAGTACATATGCCTCTAATCCAAACATGGGAGTACACATGCCTCCATTCCAAACATGGGAGTACACATGCATCTAATCCACACATGGGAGAACACATGCCTCTAATCCAAACATGGGAGTACACATGCCTTAATCCAAACATGGGAGTACACATGCCTCTAATCCAAACACGGGAGAACACATGCCTTAATCCAAACATGCGAGTACATATGACTCAGGTCAAACATGGGAGTGCATATGCCTCTAATCCAAACATGGGAGTACACATGCCTCTATTCTAAACATGGGAGTACATATGACTCTATTCCAAACATGGGGGTACACATGCTTCTAATCCAAACATGGGAGTACACATGGCACTAATCCAAACATGGGAGTGCACATGCCTCTATTCCAAATATGGGAGAGCACATGCCTCTAATGGAAACATAGGAGTACACATGCCTCTAATCCAAACATGGGAGTACACATGCCTCTATTCCAAACATGGATGTACACAGCGTTCTCATTCAAACATGGGACTACACATGCCTCTATACCAAACTGGGAATAAACATGGCTCTAATTCAAACATTGGTATGCATAAACCTCTAATCCAAACATGGGAGTACACATGCCTTAATCCAAACATGGGAGTACATATGACTCGGGTCAAACATGGGAGTATATATGCCTCTAATCCAAACATGGGAGTACACATGCCTCTATTCCAAACATGGGAGTACACATGCCTCTCATCCAAACATGGGAGTACACATGCCTTAATCCAAACATGGGTGTACTCATGGCTCTAGTGCAAATATGGAGTGCACTTGCCTCTAATTCAAACATAGGAATACACATGGCTCTATTCCAAACATGGGACTACACATGCCTCTATTCCAAACATGGAGGTACACAGCTATCTCATACAAACACGGGAGTACACATGCCTCTAATCCAAACATGGGAGTACATATGCCTCTAATCCAAACATGGAAGTGCACATGCCTCTAATCCAAACATGGGAGTACATATACCTCTAATCCAAACAAGGGAGTACATATGCCTCTAATCCAAACATGGAAGTGCACATGCCTCTAATCCAAACATGGGAGTACACATGCCTCTAATGCACACATGGGAGTACACATGCCTCTAATCCAAACATGGGAGTACATATGCCTATAATCAAAACATGGGAGTACACATGCCTCTAATCCAAACATCGGAGTACATGTGCCTTAATCCAAACATGGGAGTACATATGACTCGGGTCAAACATGGGAGTACATATGCCTCTAATCCAAACATGGGAGTACGCATGCCTCCATTCCAAACATGGGAGTACACATGCATCTAATCCACACATGGGAGTACACATGCCTCTAATCCAAACATGGGAGTACACATGCCTCTAATGCAAACATGGTAGGACACACACCTCTAATCCAAACATGGGAGTACACATGCCTCTAATCCAAACACGGGAGAACACATGACTCAATCCAAACATGCGAGTACATATGACTCAGGTCAAACATGGGAGTGCATATGCCTCTAATCCAAACATGGGAGTACACATGCCTCTATTCTAAACATGGGAGTACATATGACTCTATTCCAAACATGGGGGTACACATGCTTCTAATCCAAACATGGGAGTACACATGCCTCTAATCCAAACATGGGAGTGTACATGCCTCTATTCCAAAGATGGGAGAGCACATGACTCTAATGGAAACATGGGAGTGCACATGCCTTTAATCCAATCATGGAAGTACACATGGCTCTAATGCAAACATGGGAGTACACATGCCTCTATACCAATCTGGGAATAAACATGGCTCTAATTCAAACACGGGAGTGCATAAGCCTCTAATGCAAACATGGGAGTGCATATTCCTCAAATCCAAACATGGGAGTACACATGCCTCTAATCCAAACATATGAGTACACATGCCTCTAATCCAAACATGGCAGTACATATGCCTATAATCAAAAAGTAGGAGTACACATGCCTCTATACCAAACTGGGAATAAACATGGCTCTAATTCAAACATGGGAGTGCATAAGCCTCTAATGCAAACATAGGAGTACACATACCTCTAATGCAAACATGGGAGTACACATGTCTCTCATCCAACATGGGAGTACACATGCCTTTATACCAAACATGGGAGTGCACATGCCTCTATTCCAAACATGGAGGTACACAGCTATCTCATACAAACACGGGAGTACACATGCCTCTAATCCAAACATGGGAGTACATATGCCTCTATTCCAAACATGGAAGTGCACATGCCTCTAATCCAAACATGGGAGTACATATACCTCTAATCCAAACAAGGGAGTACATATGCCTCTAATCCAAACATGGAAGTGCACATGCCTCTAATCCAAACATGGGAGTACACATGCCTCTAATGCAAACATGGAAGTACACATGTCTCTCATACAAACATGGGAGTACACATGCTACTAATCCAATTATGGGAGTACATATGCCTCTAATCCAAACATGGGAGTACGCATGCCTCCATTCCAAACATGGGAGTACACATGCATCTAATCCACACATGGGAGTACACATGCCTTATTCCAAACATGGGAGTACACATGCCTCTAATCCAAACACGGGAGAACACATGACTCAATCCAAACATGCGAGTACATATGACTCAGGTCAAACATGGGAGTGCATATGCCTCTAATCCAAACATGGGAGTACACATGCCTCTATTCTAAACATGGGAGTACATATGACTCTATTCCAAACATGGGGGTACACATGCTTCTAATCCAAACATGGGAGTACACATGCCTCTAATCCAAACATGGGAGTGTACATGCCTCTATTCCAAAGATGGGAGAGCACATGACTCTAATGGAAACATGGGAGTGCACATGCCTTTAATCCAAACATGGAAGTACACATGGCTCTAATGCAAACATGGGAGTACACATGCCTCTATACCAATCTGGGAATAAACATGGCTCTAATTCAAACACGGGAGTGCATAAGCCTCTAATGCAAACATAGGAGTGCATATTCCTCAAATCCAAACATGGGAGTACACATGCCTCTAATCCAAACATATGAGTACACATGCCTCTAATCCAAACATGGCAGTACATATGCCTATAATCAAAACGTAGGAGTACACATGCCTCTATACCAAACTAGGAATAAACATGGCTCTAATTCAAACATGGGAGTGCATAAGCCTCTAATGCAAACATAAGAGTACACATGCCTCTAATGCAAACATGGGAGTACACATGTCTCTCATCCAACATGGGAGTACACATGCCTTTATACCAAACATGGGAGTGCACATGCCTCTATTCCAAACATGGAGGTACACAGCTATCTCATACAAACACGGGAGTACACATGCCTCTAATCCAAACATGGGAGTACATATGTCTCTATTCCAAACATGGAAGTGCACATGCCTCTAATCCAAACATGGGAGTACATATACCTCTAATCCAAACAAGGGAGTACATATGCCTCTAATCCAAACATGGAAGTGCACATGCCTCTAATCCAAACATGGGAGTACACATGCCTCTAATGCAAACATGGAAGTACACATGTCTCTCATACAAACATGGGAGTACACATGCTACTAATCCAATTATGGGAGTACATATGCCTCTAATCCAAACATGGGAGCACACATGCCTTAATCCAAACATGGGAGTACACATGCCTCTAATCCAAACACGGGAGAACACATGACTCAATCCAAACATGCGAGTACACATGACTCTGGTCAAACATGGGAGTGCATATGCCTCTAATCCAAACATGGGAGTACACATGCCTCTATTCTGAACATGGGAGTACATATGACTCAATTCCAAACATGGGGGTACACATGCTTCTAATCCAAACATGGGAGTACACATGCCTCTAATCCAAACATGGGAGTGTACATACCTCTATTCCAAAGATGGGAGAGCACATGACTCTAATGGAAACATGGGAGTGCACATGCCTTTAATCCAAACATGGAAGTATACATGGCTCTAATGCAAACATGGGAGTACACATGCCTCTATACCAATCTGGGAATAAACATGGCTCTAATTCAAACACGGGAGTGCATAAGCCTCTAATGCAAACATAGGAGTGCATATTCCTCAAATCCAAACATGGGAGTACACATGCCTCTAATCCAAACATATGAGTACACATGCCTCTAATCCAAACATGGCAGTACATATGCTTATAATCAAAACGTGGGAGTACACATGCCTCTATACCAAACTGGGAATAAACATGGCTCTAATTCAAACATGGGAGTGCATAAGCCTCTAATGCAAACATAGGAGTACACATGCCTCTAATGCAAACATGGGAGTACACATGTCTCTCATCCAAACATGGGAGTACACATGCCTTTATACCAAACATGGCAGTGCACATGCCTCTATTTCAAACATGGAGGTACACAGCTATCTCATACAAACACGGGAGTACACATGCCTCTAATCCAAACATAGGAGTACATATGCCTCTAATCCAAACATGGAAGTGCACATGCCTCTAATCCAAACATGGGAGTACATATACCTCTAATCCAAACAAGGGAGTACATATGCCTCTAATCCAAACATGGAAGTGCACATGCCTCTAATCCAAACATGGGAGTACACATGCCTCTAATCCAAACATGGAAGTACACATGTCTCTCATACAAACATGGGAGTACACATGCTACTAATCCAATTATGAGAGTACACATGCCTCTAATGCAAACATGGGAGGACACATGTCTCTCATCCAAACATGGGAGTACACATGCCTTTATACCAAACATGGGAGTGCACATGCCTCTATTCCAAACATGGAGGTACACAGCTATCTCATACAAACACGGGAGTACACATGCTACTAATCCAATTATGGGAGTACATACATGTATGCCTCTAATCCAAACATGGGAGTACACATGCCTTAATCCAAACATGGGAGTACATATGACTCGGGTCAAACATGGGAGTACTTATGCCTCTAATCCAAACATGGGAGTACACATGCCTCCATTCCAAACATGGGAGTACACATGTATCTGATGCACACATGGGAGTACACATGCCTCTAATCCAAACATGGGAGTACATATGCCTATAATCAAAACATGGGAGTACACATGCCTCTAATCCAAACATCGGAGTACATGTGCCTTAATCCAAACATGGGAGTACGTATGACTCGGGTCAAACATGGGAGTACATATGCCTCTAATCCAAACATGGGAGTACGCATGCCTCCATTCCAAACATGGGAGTACACATGCATCTAATCCACACATGGGAGTACACATGCCTCTAATCCAAACATGGGAGTACACATGCCTCTAATGCAAACATGGTAGGACACACACCTCTAATCCAAACATGGGAGTACACATGCCTTATTCCAAACATGGGAGTACACATGCCTCTAATCCAAACACGGGAGAACACATGACTCAATCCAAACATGCGAGTACATATGACTCAGGTCAAACATGGGAGTGCATATGCCTCTAATCCAAACATGGGAGTACACATGCCTCTATTCTAAACATGGGAGTACATATGACTCTATTCCAAACATGGGAGTACATATGCCTCTAATCCAAACATGGGAGTACACATGCCTTAATCCAAACATGGGAGTACATATGACTCGGGTCAGACATGGGAGTACATATGCCTCTAATCCAATCATGGGAGTACACATGCCTCCATTCCAAGCATGGAAGTACACATGCATCTAATCCACACAAGGGAGTACACATGCCTCTAATCCAAACATGGGAGTACACATGCCTTAATCCAATTATGGGAGTACACATGCCTCTAATGCAAACATGGGAGTACACATGTCTCTCATCCAAACATGGGAGTACACATGCCTTTATACCAAACATGGGAGTGCACATGCCTCTATTCCAAACATGGAGGTACACAGCTATCTCATACAAACACGGGAGTACACATGCTACTAATCCAATTATGGGAGTACATATGCCTCTAATCCAAACATGGGAGTACACATGCCTTAATCCAAACATGGGAGTACATATGACTCGGGTCAAACATGGGAGTACTTATGCCTCTAATCCAAACATGGGAGTACACATGCCTCCATTCCAAACATGGGAGTACACATGCATCTAATCCACACATGGGAGTACACATGCCTCTAATCCAATCATGGGAGTACATATGCCTATAATCAAAACATGGGAGTACACATGCCTCTAATCCAAACATCGGAGTACATGTGCCTTAATCCAAACATGGGAGTACATATGACTCGGGTCAAACATGGGAGTACATATGCCTCTAATCCAAACATGGGAGTACGCATGCCTCCATTCCAAACATGGGAGTACACATGCATCTAATCCACACATGGGAGTACACATGCCTCTAATCCAAACATGGGAGTACACATGCCTCTAATGCAAACATGGTAGGACACACACCTCTAATCCAAACATGGGAGTACACATGCCTTATTCCAAACATGGGAGTACACATGCCTCTAATCCAAACACGGGAGAACACATGACTCAATCCAAACATGCGAGTACATATGACTCAGGTCAAACATGGGAGTGCATATGCCTCTAATCCAAACATGGGAGTACACATGCCTCTATTCTAAACATGGGAGTACATATGACTCTATTCCAAACATGGGAGTACACATGACTTAATCCAAACATGGGAGTACATATGACTCGGGTCAAACATGGGAGTACATATGCCTCTAATCCAATCATGGGAGTACACATGCCTCCATTCCAAGCATGGGAGTACACATGCATCTAATCCACACAAGGGAGTACACATGCCTCTAATCCAAACATGGGAGTACACATGCCTTAATCCAAACATGGGAGCACACATGCCTCTAATCCAAACATCGGAGTACATGTGCCTTAATCCAAACATGGGAGTACATATGACTCGGGTCAAACATGGGAGTACATATGCCTCTAATCCAAACATGGGAGTACGCATGCCTCCATTCCAAACATGGGAGTACACATGCATCTAATCCACACATGGGAGTACACATGCCTCTAATCCAAACATGGGAGTACACATGCCTCTAATGCAAACATGGTAGGACACACACCTCTAATCCAAACATGGGAGTACACATGCCTTATTCCAAACATGGGAGTACACATGCCTCTAATCCAAACACGGGAGAACACATGACTCAATCCAAACATGCGAGTACATATGACTCAGGTCAAACATGGGAGTGCATATGCCTCTAATCCAAACATGGGAGTACACATGCCTCTAATGCAAACATGGTAGGACACACACCTCTAATCCAAACATGGGAGTACACATGCCTTATTCCAAACATGGGAGTACACATGCCTCTAATCCAAACACGGGAGAACACATGACTCAATCCAAACATGCGAGTACAAATGACTCAGGTCAAACATGGGAGTGCATATGCCTCTAATCCAAACATGGGAGTACACATGCCTCTATTCCAAACATGGAGGTACACAGCTATCTCATACAAACACGGGAGTACACATGCTACTAATCCAATTATGGGAGTACATATGCCTCTAATCCAAACATGGGAGTACACATGCCTTAATCCAAACATGGGAGTACATATGACTCGGGTCAAACATGGGAGTACTTATGCCTCTAATCCAAACATGGGAGTACACATGCCTCCATTCCAAACATGGGAGTACACATGCATCTAATGCACACATGGGAGTACACATGCCTCTAATCCAATCATGGGAGTACATATGCCTATAATCAAAACATGGGAGTACACATGCCTCTAATCCAAACATCGGAGTACATGTGCCTTAATCCAAACATGGGAGTACATATGACTCGGGTCAAACATGGGAGTACATATGCCTCTAATCCAAACATGGGAGTACGCATGCCTCCATTCCAAACATGGGAGTACACATGCATCTAATCCACACATGGGAGTACACATGCCTCTAATCCAAACATGGGAGTACACATGCCTCTAATGCAAACATGGTAGGACACACACCTCTAATCCAAACATGGGAGTACACATGCCTTATTCCAAACATGGGAGTACACATGCCTCTAATCCAAACACGGGAGAACACATGACTCAATCCAAACATGCGAGTACATATGACTCAGGTCAAACATGGGAGTGCATATGCCTCTAATCCAAACATGGGAGTACACATGCCTCTATTCTAAACATGGGAGTACATATGACTCTATTCCAAACATGGGAGTACACATGCCTTAATCCAAACATGGGAGTACATATGACTCGGGTCAAACATGGGAGTACATATGCCTCTAATCCAATCATGGGAGTACACATGCCTCCATTCCAAGCATGGGAGTACACATGCATCTAATCCACACAAGGGAGTACACATGCCTCTAATCCAAACATGGGAGTACACATGCCTTAATCCAAACATGGGAGCACACATGCCTCTAATCCAAACATCGGAGTACATGTGCCTTAATCCAAACATGGGAGTACATATGACTCGGGTCAAACATGGGAGTACATATGCCTCTAATCCAAACATGGGAGTACGCATGCCTCCATTCCAAACATGGGAGTACACATGCATCTAATCCACACATGGGAGTACACATGCCTCTAATCCAAACATGGGAGTACACATGCCTCTAATGCAAACATGGTAGGACACACACCTCTAATCCAAACATGGGAGTACACATGCCTTATTCCAAACATGGGAGTACACATGCCTCTAATCCAAACACGGGAGAACACATGACTCAATCCAAACATGCGAGTACATATGACTCAGGTCAAACATGGGAGTGCATATGCCTCTAATCCAAACATGGGAGTACACATGCCTCTATTCTAAACATGGGAGTACATATGACTCTATTCCAAACATGGGAGTACATATGCCTCTAATCCAAACATGGGAGTACACATGCCTTAATCCAAACATGGGAGTACATATGACTCGGGTCAAACATGGGAGTACATATGCCTCTAATCCAATCATGGGAGTACACATGCCTCCATTCCAAACATGGGAGTACACATGCATCTAATCCACACAAGGGAGTACACATGCCTCTAATCCAAACATGGGAGCACACTTGCCTATAATCCAAACATGGGAGTGCATATGCCTCTAATCTAAACATGGGAGTACATATGCCTCTAATCCAAACATGGGAGTGCATATGCCTCAAATCCAAACACGGGAGTGCATATGCCTCTAATCTAAACATTAGAGTACATATGCCTCTAATCCAAACATGGGAGTGCATATGCCTCAAATCCAAACACGGGAGTACACATGCCTCTTATCCAAACATAGGAGTACACATACCTCTAATGCAAACATGGGAGTACGTATGCCTATAATCCAAACATGGGAGTACACGTGCCTTAATCCAAACATGGGAGTACACATGCCTTAATCCAAAAATGAGAGTACACATGCCTCTAATCCAAACACGGGAGAACACATGCCTCAATCCAAACATGCGAGTACATATGACTCAGGTCAAACATGGGAGTGCATATGCCTCTAATCCAAACATGGGAGTACACATGCCTCTATTCTAAACATGGGAGTACATATGACTCTATTCCAAACATGGGGGTACACATGCTTCTAATCCAAACATGGGAGTACACATGGCACTAATCCAAACATGGGAGTGCACATGCCTCTATTCCAAATATGGGAGAGCACATGCCTCTAATGGAAACATAGGAGTACACATGCATCTAATCCAAACATGGGAGTACACATGCCTCTATACCAAACTGGGAATAAACATGGCTCTAATTCAAACATTGGGATGCATAAACCTCTAATCCAAACATGGGAGTACACATGCCTTAATCCAAACATGGGAGTACATAATACTCGGGTCAAACATGGGAGTATATATGCCTCTAATCCAAACATGGGAGTACACATGCCTCTATTCTAAACATGGGAGTACATATGACTCTATTCCAAACATGGGGGTACACATGCTTCTAATCCAAACATGGGAGTACACATGCCTCTAATCCAAACATGGGAGTGTACATGCCTCTATTCCAAAGATGGGAGAGCACATGACTCTAATGGAAACATGGGAGTGCACATGCCTTTAATCCAAACATGGAAGTACACATGGCTCTAATGCAAACATGGGAGTACACATGCCTCTATACCAATCTGGGAATAAACATGGCTCTAATTCAAACACGGGAGTGCATAAGCCTCTAATGCAAACATGGGAGTGCATATTCCTCAAATCCAAACATGGGAGTACACATGCCTCTAATCCAAACATATGTGTACACATGCCTCTAATCCAAACATGGCAGTACATATGCCTATAATCAAAACGTAGGAGTTCACATGCCTCTATACCAAACTGGGAATAAACATGGCTCTAATTCAAACATGGGAGTGCATAAGCCTCTAATGCAAACATAGGAGTACACATACCTCTAATGCAAACATGGGAGTACACATGTCTCTCATCCAACATGGGAGTACACATGCCTTTATACCAAACATGGGAGTGCACATGCCTCTATTCCAAACATGGAGGTACACAGCTATCTCATACAAACACGGGAGTACACATGCCTCTAATCCAAACATGGGAGTACATATGCCTCTATTCCAAACATGGAAGTGCACATGCCTCTAATCCAAACATGGGAGTACATATACCTCTAATCCAAACAAGGGAGTACATATGCCTCTAATCCAAACATGGAAGTGCACATGCCTCTAATCCAAACATGGGAGTACACATGCCTCTAATGCAAACATGGAAGTACACATGTCTCTCATACAAACATGGGAGTACACATGCTACTAATCCAATTATGGGAGTACATATGCCTCTAATCCAAACATGGGAGTACGCATGCCTCCATTCCAAACATGGGAGTACACATGCATCTAATCCACACATGGGAGTACACATGCCTTATTCCAAACATGGGAGTACACATGCCTCTAATCCAAACACGGGAGAACACATGACTCAATCCAAACATGCGAGTACATATGACTCAGGTCAAACATGGGAGTGCATATGCCTCTAATCCAAACATGGGAGTACACATGCCTCTATTCTAAACATGGGAGTACATATGACTCTATTCCAAACATGGGGGTACACATGCTTCTAATCCAAACATGGGAGTACACATGCCTCTAATCCAAACATGGGAGTGTACATGCCTCTATTCCAAAGATAGGAGAGCACATGACTCTAATGGAAACATGGGAGTGCACATGCCTTTAATCCAAACATGGAAGTACACATGGCTCTAATGCAAACATGGGAGTACACATGCCTCTATACCAATCTGGGAATAAACATGGCTCTAATTCAAACACGGGAGTGCATAAGCCTCTAATGCAAACATAGGAGTGCATATTCCTCAAATCCAAACATGGGAGTACACATGCCTCTAATCCAAACATATGAGTACACATGCCTCTAATCCAAACATGGCAGTACATATGCTTATAATCAAAACGTGGGAGTACACATGCCTCTATACCAAACTGGGAATAAACATGGCTCTAATTCAAACATGGGAGTGCATAAGCCTCTAATGCAAACATAGGAGTACACATGCCTCTAATGCAAACATGGGAGTACACATGTCTCTCATCCAAACATGGGAGTACACATGCCTTTATACCAAACATGGGAGTGCACATGCCTCTATTCCAAACATGGAGGTACACAGCTATCTCATACAAACACGGGAGTACACATGCCTCTAATCCAAACATAGGAGTACATATGCCTCTAATCCAAACATGGAAGTGCACATGCCTCTAATCCAAACATGGGAGTACATATACCTCTAATCCAAACAAGGGAGTACATATGCCTCTAATCCAAACATGGAAGTGCACATGCCTCCATTCCAAGCATGGGAGTACACATGCCTCTAATCCAAACATGGAAGTACACATGTCTCTCATACAAACATGGGAGTACACATGCTACTAATCCAATTATGGGAGTACACATGCCTCTAATGCAAACATGGGAGGACACATGTCTCTCATCCAAACATGGGAGTACACATGCCTTTATACCAAACATGGGAGTGCACATGCCTCTATTCCAAACATGGAGGTACACAGCTATCTCATACAAACACGGGAGTACACATGCTACTAATCCAATTATGGGAGTACATACATGTATGCCTCTAATCCAAACATGGGAGTACACATGCCTTAATCCAAACATGGGAGTACATATGACTCGGGTCAAACATGGGAGTACTTATGCCTCTAATCCAAACATGGGAGTACACATGCCTCCATTCCAAACATGGGAGTACACATGCATCTGATGCACACATGGGAGTACACATGCCTCTAATCCAAACATGGGAGTACATATGCCTATAATCAAAACATGGGAGTACACATGCCTCTAATCCAAACATCGGAGTACATGTGCCTTAATCCAAACATGGGAGTACATATGACTCGGGTCAAACATGGGAGTACATATGCCTCTAATCCAAACATGGGAGTACGCATGCCTCCATTCCAAACATGGGAGTACACATGCATCTAATCCACACATGGGAGTACACATGCCTCTAATCCAAACATGGGAGTACACATGCCTCTAATGCAAACATGGTAGGACACACACCTCTAATCCAAACATGGGAGTACACATGCCTTATTCCAAACATGGGAGTACACATGCCTCTAATCCAAACACGGGAGAACACATGACTCAATCCAAACATGCGAGTACATATGACTCAGGTCAAACATGGGAGTGCATATGCCTCTAATCCAAACATGGGAGTACACATGCCTCTATTCTAAACATGGGAGTACATATGACTCTATTCCAAACATGGGAGTACACATGACTTAATCCAAACATGGGAGTACATATGACTCGGGTCAAACATGGGAGTACATATGCCTCTAATCCAATCATGGGAGTACACATGCCTCCATTCCAAGCATGGGAGTACACATGCATCTAATCCACACAAGGGAGTACACATGCCTCTAATCCAAACATGGGAGTACACATGCCTTAATCCAAACATGGGAGCACACATGCCTCTAATCCAAACATCGGAGTACATGTGCCTTAATCCAAACATGGGAGTACATATGACTCGGGTCAAACATGGGAGTACATATGCCTCTAATCCAAACATGGGAGTACGCATGCCTCCATTCCAAACATGGGAGTACACATGCATCTAATCCACACATGGGAGTACACATGCCTCTAATCCAAACATGGGAGTACACATGCCTCTAATGCAAACATGGTAGGACACACACCTCTAATCCAAACATGGGAGTACACATGCCTTATTCCAAACATGGGAGTACACATGCCTCTAATCCAAACACGGGAGAACACATGACTCAATCCAAACATGCGAGTACATATGACTCAGGTCAAACATGGGAGTGCATATGCCTCTAATCCAAACATGGGAGTACACATGCCTCTATTCTAAACATGGGAGTACATATGACTCTATTCCAAACATGGGAGTACACATGCCTTAATCCAAACATGGGAGTACATATGACTCGGGTCAAACATGGGAGTACATATGCCTCTAATCCAATCATGGGAGTACACATGCCTCCATTCCAAGCATGGGAATACACATGCATCTAATCCACACAAGGAAGTACACATGCCTCTAATCCATACATGGGAGTACACATGCCTTAATCCAAACATGGGAGCACACATGCCTCTAATCCAAACATCGGAGTACATGTGCCTTAATCCAAACATGGGAGTACATATGACTCGGGTCAAACATGGGAGTACATATGCCTCTAATCCAAACATGGGAGTACGCATGCCTCCATTCCAAACATGGGAGTACACATGCATCTAATCCACACATGGGAGTACACATGCCTCTAATCCAAACATGGGAGTACACATGCCTCTAATGCAAACATGGTAGGACACACACCTCTAATCCAAACATGGGAGTACACATGCCTTATTCCAAACATGGGAGTACACATGCCTCTAATCCAAACACGGGAGAACACATGACTCAATCCAAACATGCGAGTACATATGACTCAGGTCAAACATGGGAGTGCATAGGCCTCTAATCCAAACATGGGAGTACACATGCCTCTATTCTAAACATGGGAGTACATATGACTCTATTCCAAACATGGGAGTACATATGCCTCTAATCCAAACATGGGAGTACACATGCCTTAATCCAAACATGGGAGTACATATGACTCGGGTCAAACATGGGAGTACATATGCCTCTAATCCAATCATGGGAGTACACATGCCTCCATTCCAAACATGGGAGTACACATGCATCTAATCCACACAAGGGAGTACACATGCCTCTAATCCAAACATGGGAGCACACTTGCCTATAATCCAAACATGGGAGTGCATATGCCTCTAATCTAAACATGGGAGTACATATGCCTCTAATCCAAACATGGGAGTGCATATGCCTCAAATCCAAACACGGGAGTGCATATGCCTCTAATCTAAACATTAGAGTACATATGCCTCTAATCCAAACATGGGAGTGCATATGCCTCAAATCCAAACACGGGAGTACACATGCCTCTTATCCAAACATAGGAGTACACATACCTCTAATGCAAACATGGGAGTACGTATGCCTATAATCCAAATATGGGAGTACACGTGCCTTAATCCAAACATGGGAGTACACATGCCTTAATCCAAAAATGAGAGTACACATGCCTCTAATCCAAACACGGGAGAACACATGCCTCAATCCAAACATGCGAGTACATATGACTCAGGTCAAACATGGGAGTGCATATGCCTCTAATCCAAACATGGGAGTACACATGCCTCTATTCTAAACATGGGAGTACATATGACTCTATTCCAAACATGGGGGTACACATGCTTCTAATCCAAACATGGGAGTACACATGGCACTAATCCAAACATGGGAGTGCACATGCCTCTATTCCAAATATGGGAGAGCACATGCCTCTAATGGAAACATAGGAGTACACATGCATCTAATCCAAACATGGGAGTACACATGCCTCTATTCCAAACATGGAGGTACACAGCGTTCTCATGCAAACATGGGAGTACACATGCCTCTATACCAAACTGGGAATAAACATGGCTCTAATTCAAACATTTGGATGCATAAACCTCTAATCCAAACATGGGAGTACACATGCCTTAATCCAAACATGGGAGTACATAATACTCGGGTCAAACATGGGAGTATATATGCCTCTAATCCAAACATGGGAGTACACATGCCTCTATTCCAAACATGGGAGTACACATGCCTCTCATCCAAACATGGGAGTACACATGCCTTAATCCAAACATGGGTGTACTCATGGCTCTAGTGCAAATATGGAGTGCACTTGCCTCTAATTCAAACATAGGAATACACATGGCTCTATTCCAAACATGGGACTACACATGCCTCTATTCCAAACATGGAGGTACACAGCTATCTCATACAAACACGGGAGTACACATGCCTCTAATCCAAACATGGGAGTACATATGCATCTAATCCAAACATGGAAGTGCACATGCCTCTAATCCAAACATGGGAGTACATATACCTCTAATCCAAACAAGGGAGTACATATGCCTCTAATCCAAACATGGAAGTGCACATGCCTCTAACCCAAACATGGGAGTACACATGCCTCTAATGCACACATGGGAGTACACATGCCTCTAATCCAAACATGGGAGTACATATGCCTATAATCAAAACATGGGAGTACACATGCCTCTAATCCAAACATCGGAGTACATGTGCCTTAATCCAAACATGGGAGTACATATGACTCGGGTCAAACATGGGAGTACATATGCCTCTAATCCAAACATGGGAGTACGCATGCCTCCATTCCAAACATGGGAGTACACATGCATCTAATCGACACATGGGAGTACACATGCCTCTATTCCAAACATGGGAGTACACATGCCTCTAATGCAAACATGGTAGGACACACACCTCTAATCCAAACATGGGAGTACACATGCCTTATTCCAAACATGGGAGTACACATGCCTCTAATCCAAACACGGGAGAACACATGACTCAATCCAAACATGCGAGTACATATGACTCAGGTCAAACATGGGAGTGCATATGCCTCTAATCCAAACATGGGAGTGCACATGCCTCTATTCTAAACATGGGAGTACATATGACTCTATTCCAAACATGGGGGTACACATGCTTCTAATCCAAACATGGGAGTACACATGCCTCTAATCCAAACATGGGAGTGTACATGCCTCTATTCCAAAGATGGGAGAGCACATGACTCTAATGGAAACATGGGAGTGCACATGCCTTTAATCCAAACATGGAAGTACACATGGCTCTAATGCAAACATGGGAGTACACATGACTCTATACCAATCTGGGAATAAACATGGCTCTAATTCAAACACGGGAGTGCATAAGCCTCTAATGCAAACATAGGAGTGCATATTCCTCAAATCCAAACATGGGAGTACACATGCCTCTAATCCAAACATATGAGTACACATGCCTCTAATCCAAACATGGCAGTACATATGCCTATAATCAAAACGTGGGAGTACACATGCCTCTATACCAAACTGGGAATAAACATGGCTCTAATTCAAACATGGGAGTGCATAAGCCTCTAATGCAAACATAGGAGTACACATGCCTCTAATGCAAACATGGGAGTACACATGTCTCTCATCCAAACATGGGAGTACACATGCCTTTATACCAAACATGGGAGTGCACATGCCTCTACTCCAAACATGGAGGTACACAGCTATCTCATACAAACACGGGAGTACACATGCCTCTAATCCAAACATGGGAGTACATATGCCTCTAATCCAAACATGGGAGCACACATGCCTTAATCCAAACATGGGAGTACACATGCCTCTAATCCAAACACGGGAGAACACATGACTCAATCCAAACATGCGAGTACACATGACTCAGGTCAAACATGGGAGTGCATATGCCTCTAATCCAAACATGGGAGTACACATGCCTCTATTCTAAACATGGTAGTACATATGACTCAATTCCAAACATGGGGGTACACATGCTTCTAATCCAAACATGGGAGTACACATGCCTCTAATCCAAACATGGGAGTGTACATGCCTCTATTCCAAAGATGGGAGAGCACATGACTCTAATGGAAACATGGGAGTGCACATGCCTTTAATCCAAACATGGAAGTACACATGGCTCTAATGCAAACATGGGAGTACACATGCCTTTATACCAATCTGGGAATAAACATGGCTCTAATTCAACCACGGGAGTGCATAAGCCTCTAATGCAAACATAGGAGTGCATATTCCTCAAATCCAAACATGGGAGTACACATGCCTCTAATCCAAACATATGAGTACACATGCCTCTAATCCAAACATGGCAGTACGTATGCCTATAATCAAAACGTGGGAGTACACATGCCTCTATACCAAACTGGGAATAAACATGGCTCTAATTCAAACATGGGAGTGCATAAGCCTCTAATGCAAACATAGGAGTACACATGCCTCTAATGCAAACATGGGAGTACATATGCCTCTAATCCAAACATGGAAGTGCACATGCCTCTAATCCAAACATGGGAGTACATATACCTCTAATCCAAACAAGGGAGTACATATGCCTCTAATCCAAACATGGAAGTGCACATGCCTCTAATCCAAACATGGGAGTACACATGCCTCTAATGCTAACATGGAAGTACACATGTCTCTCATACAAACATGGGAGTACACATGCTACTAATCCAATTATGGGAGTACATATGCCTCTAATCCAAACATGGGAGTACACATGCCTTAATCCAAACATGGGAGTACATATGACTCGGGTCAAACATGGGAGTACTTATGCCTCTAATCCAAACATGGGAGTACACATGCCTCCATTCCAAACATGGGAGTTCACATGCATCTAATGCACACATGGGAGTACACATGCCTCTAATCCAAACATGGAAGTACATATACCTCTAATCCAAACAAGGGAGTACATATGCCTCTAATCCAAACATGGAAGTGCACATGCCTCTAATCCAAACATGGGAGTACACATGCCTCTAATGCTAACATGGAAGTACACATGTCTCTCATACAAACATGGGAGTACACATGCTACTAATCCAATTATGGGAGTACATATGCCTCTAATCCAAACATGGGAGTACATATGACTCGGGTCAAACATGGGAGTACTTATGCCTCTAATCCAAACATGGGAGTACACATGCCTCCATTCCAAACATGGGAGTACACATGCATCTAATGCACACATGGGAGTACACATGCCTCTAATCCAAACATGGAAGTACATATGCCTATAATCAAAACATGGGAGTACACATGCCTCTAATCCAAACATCGGAGTACATGTGTCTTAATCCAAACATGGGAGTACATATGACTCGGGTCAAACATGGGAGTACATATGCCTCTAATCCAAACATGGGAGTATGCATGCCTCCATTCCAAACATGGGAGTACACATGCATCTAATCCACACATGGGAGTATACACATGCCTCTAATCCAAACATGGGAGTACACATGCCTCTAATGCAAACATGGTAGGACACACACCTCTAATCCAAACATGGGAGTACACATGCCTTATTCCAAACATGGGAGTACACATGCCTCTAATCCAAACACGGGAGAACACATGACTCAATCCAAACATGCGAGTACATATGACTCAGGTCAAACATGGGAGTGCATATGCCTCTAATCCAAACATGGAAGTACACATGGCTCTAATGCAAACATGGGAGTACACATGCCTCTATACCAATCTGGGAATAAACATGGCTCTAATTCAAACACGGGAGTGCATAAGCCTCTAATGCAAACATAGGAGTGCATATTCCTCAAATCCAAACATGGGAGTACACATGCCTCTAATCCAAACATATGAGTACACATGCCTCTAATCCAAACATGGCAGTACATATGCCTATAATCAAAACGTGGGAGTACACATGCCTCTATACCAAAATGGGAATAAACATGGCTCTAATTCAAACATGGGAGTGCATAAGCCTCAAATGCAAACATAGGAGTACACACCTCTCTAATCCAAACATGGGAGTACACATGCCTTTAATCCAAACATGGAAGTACACATGCCTCTAATGCAAACATGGCAGTACACATGCCTCTATACCAAACTGGGAATAAACATGGCTCTAATTCAAACATGGGAGTGCATAAGCCTCAAATGCAAACATAGGAGTACACACCTCTCTAATCCAAACATGGGAGTACACATGCCTTCAATCCAAACATGGAAGTGCACATGCCTCTAATCCAAACATGGGAGTACACATGCCTCTATTGCAAACATGGAAGTACACATGTCTCTCATACAAACATGGGAGTACACATGCTACTAATCCAATTATGGGAGTACATATGCCTCTAATCCAAACATGGGAGCACACATGCCTTAATCCAAACATGGGAGTACACATGCCTTAATCCAAACATGGAAGTGCACATGCCTCTAACCCAAACATGGGAGTACACATGCCTCTAATCCAAACACGGGAGAACACATGACTCAATCCAAACATGCGAGTACATATGACTCAGGTCAAACATGGGAGTGCATATGCCTCTAATCCAAACATGGGAGTACACATGCCTCTATTCTAAACATGGGAGTACATATGACTCTATTCCAAACATGGGGGTACACATGCTTCTAATCCAAACATGGGAGTACACATGCCTCTAATCCAAACATGGGAGTGTACATGCCTCTATTCCAAAGATGGGAGAGCACATGACTCTAATGGAAACATGGGAGTGCACATGCCTTTAATCCAAACATGGAAGTACACATGGCTCTAATGCAAACATGGGAGTACACATGACTCTATACCAATCTGGGAATAAACATGGCTCTAATTCAAACACGGGAGTGCATAAGCCTCTAATGCAAACATAGGAGTGCATATTCCTCAAATCCAAACATGGGAGTACACATGCCTCTAATCCAAACATATGAGTACACATGCCTCTAATCCAAACATGGCAGTACATATGCCTATAATCAAAACGTGGGAGTACACATGCCTCTATACCAAACTGGGAATAAACATGGCTCTAATTCAAACATGGGAGTGCATAAGCCTCTAATGCAAACATAGGAGTACACATGCCTCTAATGCAAACATGGGAGTACACATGTCTCTCATCCAAACATGGGAGTACACATGCCTTTATACCAAACATGGGAGTGCACATGCCTCTATTCCAAACATGGAGGTACACAGCTATCTCATACAAACACGGGAGTACACATGCCTCTAATCCAAACATGGGAGTACATATGCCTCTAATCCAAACATGGAAGCACACATGCCTTAATCCAAACATGGGAGTACACATGCCTCTAATCCAAACACGGGAGAACACATGACTCAATCCAAACATGCGAGTACACATGACTCAGGTCAAACATGGGAGTGCATATGCCTCTAATCCAAACATGGGAGTACACATGCCTCTATTCTAAACATGGGAGTACATATGACTCAATTCCAAACATGGGGGTACACATGCTTCTAATCCAAACATGGGAGTACACATGCCTCTAATCCAAACATGGGAGTGTACATGCCTCTATTCCAAAGATGGGAGAGCACATGACTCTAATGGAAACATGGGAGTGCACATGCCTTTAATCCAAACATGGAAGTACACATGGCTCTAATGCAAACATGGGAGTACACATGCCTCTATACCAATCTGGGAATAAACATGGCTCTAATTCAACCACGGGAGTGCATAAGCCTCTAATGCAAACATAGGAGTGCATATTCCTCAAATCCAAACATGGGAGTACACATGCCTCTAATCCAAACATATGAGTACACATGCCTCTAATCCAAACATGGCAGTACGTATGCCTATAATCAAAACGTGGGAGTACACATGCCTCTATACCAAACTGGGAATAAACATGGCTCTAATTCAAACATGGGAGTGCATAAGCCTCTAATGCAAACATAGGAGTACACATGCCTCTAATGCAAACATGGGAGTACATATGCCTCTAATCCAAACATGGAAGTGCACATGCCTCTAATCCAAACATGGGAGTACATATACCTCTAATCCAAACAAGGGAGTACATATGCCTCTAATCCAAACATGGAAGTGCACATGCCTCTAATCCAAACATGGGAGTACACATGCCTCTAATGCTAACATGGAAGTACACATGTCTCTCATACAAACATGGGAGTACACATGCTACTAATCCAATTATGGGAGTACATATGCCTCTAATCCAAACATGGGAGTACACATGCCTTAATCCAAACATGGGAGTACATATGACTCGGGTCAAACATGGGAGTACTTATGCCTCTAATCCAAACATGGGAGTACACATGCCTCCATTCCAAACATGGGAGTTCACATGCATCTAATGCACACATGGGAGTACACATGCCTCTAATCCAAACATGGAAGTACATATACCTCTAATCCAAACAAGGGAGTACATATGCCTCTAATCCAAACATGGAAGTGCACATGCCTCTAATCCAAACATGGGAGTACACATGCCTCTAATGCTAACATGGAAGTACACATGTCTCTCATACAAACATGGGAGTACACATGCTACTAATCCAATTATGGGAGTACATATGCCTCTAATCCAAACATGGGAGTACACATGCCTTAATCCAAACATGGGAGTACATATGACTCGGGTCAAACATGGGAGTACTTATGCCTCTAATGCACACATGGGAGTACACATGCCTCTAATCCAAACATGGAAGTACATATGCCTATAATCAAAACATGGGAGTACACATGCCTCTAATCCAAACATCGGAGTACATGTGTCTTAATCCAAACATGGGAGTACATATGACTCGGGTCAAACATGGGAGTACATATGCCTCTAATCCAAACATGGGAGTATGCATGCCTCCATTCCAAACATGGGAGTACACATGCATCTAATCCACACATGGGAGTATACACATGCCTCTAATCCAAACATGGGAGTACACATGCCTCTAATGCAAACATGGTAGGACACACACCTCTAATCCAAACATGGGAGTACACATGCCTTATTCCAAACATGGGAGTACACATGCCTCTAATCCAAACACGGGTGAACACATGACTCAATCCAAACATGCGAGTACATATGACTCAGGTCAAACATGGGAGTGCATATGCCTCTAATCCAAACATGGAAGTACACATGGCTCTAATGCAAACATGGGAGTACACATGCCTCTATACCAATCTGGGAATAAACATGGCTCTAATTCAAACACGGGAGTGCATAAGCCTCTAATGCAAACATAGGAGTGCATATTCCTCAAATCCAAACATGGGAGTACACATGCCTCTAATCCAAACATATGAGTACACATGCCTCTAATCCAAACATGGCAGTACATATGCCTATAATCAAAACGTGGGAGTACACATGCATCTATACCAAACTGGGAATAAACATGGCTCTAATTCAAACATGGGAGTGCATAAGCCTCAAATGCAAACATAGGAGTACACACCTCTCTAATCCAAACATGGGAGTACACATGCCTTTAATCCAAACATGGAAGTACACATGCCTCTAATGCAAACATGGCAGTACACATGCCTCTATACCAAACTGGGAATAAACATGGCTCTAATTCAAACATGGGAGTGCATAAGCCTCAAATGCAAACATAGGAGTACACACCTCTCTAATCCAAACATGGGAGTACACATGCCTTTAATCCAAACATGGAAGTGCACATGCCTCTAATCCAAACATGGGAGTACACATGCCTCTATTGCAAACATGGAAGTACACATGTCTCTCATACGAACATGGGAGTACACATGCTACTAATCCAATTATGGGAGTACATATGCCTCTAATCCAAACATGGGAGCACACATGCCTTAATCCAAACATGGGAGTACACATGCCTCTAATCCAAACACGGGAGAACACATGACTCAATCCAAACATGCGAGTACACATGACTCAGGTCAAACATGGGAGTGCATATGCCTCTAATCCAAACATGGGAGTACACATGCCTCTATTCTAAACATGGGAGTACATATGACTCAATTCCAAACATGGGGGTACACATGTTTCTAATCCAAACATGGGAGTACACATGCCTCTAATCCAAACATGGGAGTGTACATGCCTCTATTCCAAAGATGGGAGAGCACATGACTCTAATGGAAACATGGGAGTGCACATGCATTTAATCCAAACATGGAAGTACACATGGCTCTAATGCAAACATGGGAGTACACATGCCTCTATACCAATCTGGGAATAAACATGGCTCTAATTCAAACACGGGAGTGCATAAGCCTCTAATGCAAACATAGGAGTGCATATTCCTCAAATCCAAACATGGGAGTACACATGCCTCTAATCCAAACATATGAGTACACATGCCTCTAATCCAAACATGGCAGTACGTATGCCTATAATCAAAACGTGGGAGTACACATGCCTCTATACCAAACTGGGAATAGACATGGCTCTAATTCAAACATGGGAGTACATATACCTCTAATCCAAACAAGGGAGTACATATGCCTCTAATCCAAACATGGAAGTGCACATGCCTCTAATCCAAACATGGGAGTACACATGCCTCTAATGCTAACATGGAAGTACACATGTCTCTCATACAAACATGGGAGTACACATGCTACTAATCCAATTATGGGAGTACATATGCCTCTAATCCAAACATGGGAGTACACATGCCTTAATCCAAACATGGGAGTACATATGACTCGGGTCAAACATGGGAGTACTTATGCCTCTAATCCAAACATGGGAGTACACATGCCTCCATTCCAAACATGGGAGTTCACATGCATCTAATGCACACATGGGAGTACACATGCCTCTAATCCAAACATGGAAGTACATATACCTCTAATCCAAACAAGGGAGTACATATGCCTCTAATCCAAACATGGAAGTGCACATGCCTCTAATCCAAACATGGGAGTACACATGCCTCTAATGCTAACATGGAAGTACACATGTCTCTCATACAAACATGGGAGTACACATGCTACTAATCCAATTATGGGAGTACATATGCCTCTAATCCAAACATGGGAGTACACATGCCTTAATCCAAACATGGGAGTACATATGACTCGGGTCAAACATGGGAGTACTTATGCCTCTAATCCAAACATGGGAGTACACATGCCTCCATTCCAAACATGGGAGTACACATGCATCTAATGCACACATGGGAGTACACATGCCTCTAATCCAAACATGGAAGTACATATGCCTATAATCAAAACATGGGAGTACACATGCCTCTAATCCAAACATCGGAGTACATGTGTCTTAATCCAAACATGGGAGTACATATGACTCGGGTCAAACATGGGAGTACATATGCCTCTAATCCAAACATGGGAGTATGCATGCCTCCATTCCAAACATGGGAGTACACATGCATCTAATCCACACATGGGAGTATACACATGCCTCTAATCCAAACATGGGAGTACACATGCCTCTAATGCAAACATGGTAGGACACACACCTCTAATCCAAACATGGGAGTACACATGCCTTATTCCAAACATGGGAGTACACATGCCTCTAATCCAAACACGGGTGAACACATGACTCAATCCAAACATGCGAGTACATATGACTCAGGTCAAACATGGGAGTGCATATGCCTCTAATCCAAACATGGAAGTACACATGGCTCTAATGCAAACATGGGAGTACACATGCCTCTATACCAATCTGGGAATAAACATGGCTCTAATTCAAACATGGGAGTGCATAAGCCTCAAATGCAAACATAGGAGTACACACCTCTCTAATCCAAACATGGGAGTACACATGCCTTTAATCCAAACATGGAAGTACACATGCCTCTAATGCAAACATGGCAGTACACATGCCTCTATACCAAACTGGGAATAAACATGGCTCTAATTCAAACATGGGAGTGCATAAGCCTCAAATGCAAACATAGGAGTACACACCTCTCTAATCCAAACATGGGAGTACACATGCCTTTAATCCAAACATGGAAGTGCACATGCCTCTAATCCAAACATGGGAGTACACATGCCTCTATTGCAAACATGGAAGTACACATGTCTCTCATACAAACATGGGAGTACACATGCTACTAATCCAATTATGGGAGTACATATGCCTCTAATCCAAACATGGGAGCACACATGCCTTAATCCAAACATGGGAGTACACATGCCTCTAATCCAAACACGGGAGAACACATGACTCAATCCAAACATGCGAGTACACATGACTCAGGTCAAACATGGGAGTGCATATGCCTCTAATCCAAACATGGGAGTACACATGCCTCTATTCTAAACATGGGAGTACATATGACTCAATTCCAAACATGGGGGTACACATGTTTCTAATCCAAACATGGGAGTACACATGCCTCTAATCCAAACATGGGAGTGTACATGCCTCTATTCCAAAGATGGGAGAGCACATGACTCTATTGGAAACATGGGAGTGCACATGCATTTAATCCAAACATGGAAGTACACATGGCTCTAATGCAAACATGGGAGTACACATGCCTCTATACCAATCTGGGAATAAACATGGCTCTAATTCAAACACGGGAGTGCATAAGCCTCTAATGCAAACATAGGAGTGCATATTCCTCAAATCCAAACATGGGAGTACACATGCCTCTAATCCAAACATATGAGTACACATGCCTCTAATCCAAACATGGCAGTACGTATGCCTATAATCAAAACGTGGGAGTACACATGCCTCTATACCAAACTGGGAATAAACATGGCTCTAATTCAAACATGGGAGTGCATAAGCCTCTAATGCATACATGGGAGTACACATGCTACTAATCCAAATATGGGAGTACACATGCTACTAATCCAAACATGGGAGTACTCATGTCTCTAATGCAAACATGGTAGTACACACACCTCTAATCCAAACATGGGAGTACATATGACTCGTGTCAAACACGGGAGTACACATGCCTCTAATCCAAACATGGGAGTACATATGCCTCTAATCCAAACATGGGAGTACACATGCATCTAATCCAAACATGGGAGTACACATGCCTCTAATCCAAACATGGGAGTACATATGCCTCTAATCCAAACATGGAAGAGCACATGCCTCTAATCCAAACATGGGAGTACACATGCCCCTAATACAAACATGGGAGTACTCATGCCTTTAATGCAAACATGGTAGTACACACCTCTCTAATCCAAACATGGGAGTACACATGCCTTTAATCCAAACATGGAAGTACACATGCCTCTAATGCAAACATGGCAGTACACATGCTCCATGACAAATTGGGAATACACATGGCTCTAATTCAAGCATGGGAGTGCATAAGCCTCTAATGCAAACATAGGAGTACACATGCCTTTAATGCAAACATGGGAGTACATATGCCTTTAATCCAAACATGGAAGAACACATGCCTCTAATGCAAACATGGCAGTACACATGCCTTTAATCCAAACATGGAAGTACACATGCCTCTAATGCAAACATGGCAGTACACATGCCTCCATGTCAAATAGGGAATACACATGGCTCTAATTCAAGCATGGGAGTGCATAAGTCTCAAATGCAAACATAGGAGTACACACCTCTCTAATCCAAACACGGGAGTACACATGCCTTTAATCCAAACATGGAAGTGCACATGCCTCTAATCCAAACATGGGAGTACACATGCCTCTATTGCAAACATGGAAGTACACATGTCTCTCATACAAACATGGGAGTACACATGCTACTAATCCAATTATGGGAGTACATATGCCTCTAATCCAAACATGGGAGCACACATGCCTTAATCCAAACATGGGAGTACACATGCCTCTAATCCAAACACGGGAGAACACATGACTCAATCCAAACATGCGAGTACACATGACTCAGGTCAAACATGGGAGTGCATATGCCTCTAATCCAAACATGGGAGTACACATGCCTCTATTCTAAACATGGGAGTACATATGACTCAATTCCAAACATGGGGGTACACATGTTTCTAATCCAAACATGGGAGTACACATGCCTCTAATCCAAACATGGGAGTGTACATGCCTCTATTCCAAAGATGGGAGAGCACATGACTCTAATGGAAACATGGGAGTGCACATGCATTTAATCCAAACATGGAAGTACACATGGCTCTAATGCAAACATGGGAGTACACATGCCTCTATACCAATCTGGGAATAAACATGGCTCTAATTCAAACACGGGAGTGCATAAGCCTCTAATGCAAACATAGGAGTGCATATTCCTCAAATCCAAACATGGGAGTACACATGCCTCTAATCCAAACATATGAGTACACATGCCTCTAATCCAAACATGGCAGTACGTATGCCTATAATCAAAACGTGGGAGTACACATGCCTCTATACCAAACTGTGAATAAACATGGCTCTAATTCAAACATGGGAGTGCATAAGCCTCTAATGCAAACATAGGAGTACACATGCCTCTAATGCAAACATGGGAGTACATATGCCTCTAATCCAAACATGGAAGTGCACATGCCTCTAATCCAAACATGGGAGTACATATACCTCTACTCCAAACAAGGGAGTACATATGCCTCTAATCCAAACATGGAAGTGCACATGCCTCTAATCCAAACATGGGAGTACACATGCCTCTAATGCTAACATGGAAGTACACATGTCTCTCATACAAACATGGGAGTACACATGCTACTAATCCAATTATGGGAGTACATATGCCTCTAATCCAAACATGGGAGTACACATGCCTTAATCCAAACATGGGAGTACATATGACTCGGGTCAAACATGGGAGTACTTATGCCTCTAATCCAAACATGGGAGTACACATGCCTCCATTCCAAACATGGGAGTTCACATGCATCTAATGCACACATGGGAGTACACATGCCTCTAATCCAAACATGGAAGTACATATACCTCTAATCCAAACAAGGGAGTACATATGCCTCTAATCCAAACATGGAAGTGCACATGCCTCTAATCCAAACATGGGAGTACACATGCCTCTAATGCTAACATGGAAGTACACATGTCTCTCATACAAACATGGGAGTACACATGCTACTAATCCAATTATGGGAGTACATATGCCTCTAATCCAAACATGGGAGTACACATGCCTTAATCCAAACATGGGAGTACATATGACTCGGGTCAAACATGGGAGTACTTATGCCTCTAATCCAAACATGGGAGTACACATGCCTCCATTCCAAACATGGGAGTACACATGCATCTAATGCACACATGGGAGTACACATGCCTCTAATCCAAACATGGAAGTACATATGCCTATAATCAAAACATGGGAGTACACATGCCTCTAATCCAAACATCGGAGTACATGTGTCTTAATCCAAACATGGGAGTACATATGACTCGGGTCAAACATGGGAGTACATATGCCTCTAATCCAAACATGGGAGTATGCATGCCTCCATTCCAAACATGGGAGTACACATGCATCTAATCCACACATGGGAGTATACACATGCCTCTAATCCAAACATGGGAGTACACATGCCTCTAATGCAAACATGGTAGGACACACACCTTTAATCCAAACATGGGAGTACACATGCCTTATTCCAAACATGGGAGTACACATGCCTCTAATCCAAACACGGGTGAACACATGACTCAATCCAAACATGCGAGTACATATGACTCAGGTCAAACATGGGAGTGCATATGCCTCTAATCCAAACATGGAAGTACACATGGCTCTAATGCAAACATGGGAGTACACATGCCTCTATACCAATCTGGGAATAAACATGGCTCTAATTCAAACACGGGAGTGCATAACCCTCTAATGCAAACATAGGAGTGCATATTCCTCAAATCCAAACATGGGAGTACACATGCCTCTAATCCAAACATATGAGTACACATGCCTCTAATCCAAACATGGCAGTACATATGCCTATAATCAAAACGTGGGAGTACACATGCCTCTATACCAAACTGGGAATAAACATGGCTCTAATTCAAACATGGGAGTGCATAAGCCTCAAATGCAAACATAGGAGTACACACCTCTCTAATCCAAACATGGGAGTACACATGCCTTTAATCCAAACATGGAAGTACACATGCCTCTAGTGCAAACATGGCAGTACACATGTCTCTATACCAAACTGGGAATAAACATGGCTCTAATTCAAACATGGGAGTGCATAAGCCTCAAATGCAAACATAGGAGTACACACCTCTCTAATCCAAACATGGGAGTACACATGCCTTTAATCCAAACATGGAAGTGCACATGCCTCTAATCCAAACATGGGAGTACACATGCCTCTATTGCAAACATGGAAGTACACATGTCTCTCAGACAAACATGGGAGTACACATGCTACTAATCCAATTATGGGAGTACATATGCCTCTAATCCAAACATGGGAGCACACATGCCTTAATCCAAACATGGGAGTACACATGCCTCTAATCCAAACACGGAAGAACACATGACTCAATCCAAACATGCGAGTACACATGACTCAGGTCAAACATGGGAGTGCATATGCCTCTAATCCAAACATGGGAGTACACATGCCTCTATTCTAAACATGGGAGTACATATGACTCAATTCCAAACATGGGGGTACACATGTTTCTAATCCAAACATGGGAGTACACATGCCTCTAATCCAAACATGGGAGTGTACATGCCTCTATTCCAAAGATGGGAGAGCACATGACTCTAATGGAAACATGGGAGTGCACATGCATTTAATCCAAACATGGAAGTACACATGGCTCTAATGCAAACATGGGAGTACACATGCCTCTATACCAATCTGGGAATAAACATGGCTCTAATTCAAACACGGGAGTGCATAAGCCTCTAATGCAAACATAGGAGTGCATATTCCTCAAATCCAAACATGGGAGTACACATGCCTCTAATCCAAACATATGAGTACACATGCCTCTAATCCAAACATGGCAGTACGTATGCCTATAATCAAAACGTGGGAGTACACATGCCTCTATACCAAACTGGGAATAAACATGGCTCTAATTCAAACATGGGAGTGCATAAGCCTCTAATGCAAACATAGGAGTACACATGCCTCTAATGCAAACATGGGAGTACATATGCCTCTAATCCAAACATGGAAGTGCATATGCCTCTAATCCAAACATGGGAGTACATATACCTCTAATCCAAACAAGGGAGTACATATGCCTCAAATCCAAACATGGAAGTGCACATGCCTCTAATCCAAACATGGGAGTACACATGCCTCTAATGCTAACATGGAAGTACACATGTCTCTCATACAAACATGGGGGTACACATGCTACTAATCCAATTATGGGAGTACATATGCCTCTAATCCAAACATGGGAGTACACATGCCTTAATCCAAACATGGGAGTACATATGACTCGGGTCAAACATGGGAGTACTTATGCCTCTAATCCAAACATGGGAGTACACATGCCTCCATTCCAAACATGGGAGTTCACATGCATCTAATGCACACATGGGAGTACACATGCCTCTAATCCAAACATGGAAGTACATGTACATATACCTCCAATCCAAACAAGGGAGTACATATGCCTCTAATCCAAACATGGAAGTGCACATGCCTCTAATCCAAACATGGGAGTACACATGCCTCTAATGCTAACATGGAAGTACACATGTCTCTCATACAAACATGGGAGTACACATGCTACTAATCCAATTATGGGAGTACATATGCCTCTAATCCAAACATGGGAGTACACATGCCTTAATCCAAACATGGGAGTACATATGACTCGGGTCAAACATGGGAGTACTTATGCCTCTATTCCAAACATGGGAGTACACATGCCTCCATTCCAAACATGGGAGTACACATGCATCTAATGCACACATGGGAGTACACATGCCTCTAATCCAAACATGGAAGTACATATGCCTATAATCAAAACATGGGAGTACACATGCCTCTAATCCAAACATCGGAGTACATGTGTCTTAATCCAAACATGGGAGTACATATGACTCGGGTCAAACATGGGAGTACATATGCCTCTAATCCAAACATGGGAGTATGCATGCCTCCATTCCAAACATGGGAGTACACATGCATCTAATCCACACATGGGAGTATACACATGCCTCTAATCCAATCATGGGAGTACACATGCCTCTAATGCAAACATGGTAGGACACACACCTCTAATCCAAACATGGGAGTACACATGCCTTATTCCAAACATGGGAGTACACATGCCTCTAATCCAAACACGGGAGAACACATGACTCAATCCAAACATGCGAGTACATATGACTCAGGTCAAACATGGGAGTGCATATGCCTCTAATCCAAACATGGAAGTACACATGGCTCTAATGCAAACATGGGAGTACACATGCCTCTATACCAATCTGGGAATAAACATGGCTCTAATTCAAACACGGGAGTGCATAAGCCTCTAATGCAAACATAGGAGTGCATATTCCTCAAATCCAAACATGGGAGTACACATGCCTCTAATCCAAACATATGAGTACACATGCCTCTAATCCAAACATGGCAGTACATATGCCTATAATCAAAACGTGGGAGTACACATGCCTCTATACCAAACTGGGAATAAACATGGCTCTAATTCAAACATGGGAGTGCATAAGCCTCAAATGCAAACATAGGAGTACACACCTTTCTAATCCAAACATGGGAGTACACATGCCTTTAATCCAAACATGGAAGTACACATGCCTCTAATGCAAACATGGCAGTACACATGCCTCTATACCAAACTGGGAATAAACATGGCTCTAATTCAAACATGGGAGTGCATAAGCCTCTAATGCAAACATAGGAGTACACATGCCTCTAATGCAAACATGGGAGTACACATGTCTCTCATCCAAACATGGGAGTAAACATGCCTTTATACCAAACATGGGAGTGCACATGCCTCTATTCCAAACATGGAGGTACACAGCTGTCTCATACAAACACGGGAGTACACATGCCTCTAATCCAAACATGGGAGTACATATGCCTCTAATCCAAACATGGAAGTGCACATGCCTCTAATCCAAACATGGGAGTACATATACCTCTAATCCAAACAAGGGAGTACATATGCCTCTAATCCAAACATGGAAGTGCACATGCCTCTAATCCTAACATGGGAGTACACATGCCTCTAATGCAAACATGGAAGTACACATGTCTCTCATACAAACATGGGAGTACACATGCTACTAATCCAATTATGGGAGTACATATGCCTCTAATCCAAACATGGGAGTACACATGCCTTAATCCAAACATGGGAGTACACATGCCTCTAATCCAAACACGGGAGAACACATGACTCAATCCAAACATGCGAGTACATATGACTCAGGTCAAACATGGGAGTGCATATGCCTCTAATCCAAACATTGGAGTACACATGCCTCTATTCTAAACATGGGAGTACATATGACTCAATTCCAAACATGGGGGTACACATGCTTCTAATCCAAACATGGGAGTACACATGCCTCTAATCCAAACATGGGAGTGTACATGCCTCTATTCCAAAGATGGGAGAGCACATGACTCTAATGGAAACATGGGAGTGCACATGCCTTTAATCCAAACATGGAAGTACACATGGCTCTAATGCAAACATGGGAGTACACATGCCTCTATACCAATTTGGGAATAAACATGGCTCTAATTCAAACACGGGAGTGCATAAGC
Organism: Saccoglossus kowalevskii; assembly: GCF_978046115.1. NCBI lineage: Eukaryota > Metazoa > Hemichordata > Enteropneusta > Harrimaniidae > Saccoglossus > Saccoglossus kowalevskii. Next base: position 782,768 of record NC_140643.1, on the reverse strand, counting down.
CTCTAATGCAAACATAGGAGTACACATACCTCTAATGCAAACATGGGAGTACACATGTCTCTCATCCAAACATGGGAGTAAACATGCCTTTATACCAAACATGGGAGTACACATGCCTCTAATCCAAACATGGGAGTACATATGCCTCTAATCCAAACATGGAAGTGCACATGCCTCTAATCCAAACATGGGAGTACATATACCTCTAATCCAAACAAGGGAGTACATATGCCTCTAATCCAAACATGGAAGTGCACATGCCTCTAATCCAAACATGGGAGTACACATGCCTCTAATGCAAACATGGAAGTACACATGTCTCTCATACAAACATGGGAGTACACATGCTACTAATCCAATTATGGGAGTACATATGCCTCTAATCCAAACATGGGAGTACACATGCCTTAATCCAAACATGGGAGTACACATGCCTCTAATCCAAACACGGGAGAACACATGACTCAATCCAAACATGCGAGTACATATGACTCGCGTCACACATGGGAGTACACATGCCTCTAATCCAAACATGGCAGTACATATGCCTCTAATGCAAACATGGCAGTACACATGCCTCTATACCAAACTGGGAATAAACATGGCTCTAATTCAAACATGGGAGTGCATAAGCCTCTAATGCAAACATAGGAGTACACATGCCTCTATTCTAAACATGGGAGTACATATGACTCAATTCCAAACATGGGGGTACACATGCTTCTAATCCAAACATGGGAGTACACATGCCTCTAATCCAAACATGGGAGTGTACATGCCTCTATTCCAAAGATGGGAGAGCACATGACTCTAATGGAAACATGGGAGTGCACATGCCTTTAATCCAAATATGGAAGTACACATGGCTCTAATGCAAACATGGGAGTACACATGCCTCTATACCAATCTGGGAATAAACATGGCTCTAATTCAAACACGGGAGTGCATAAGCCTCTAATGCAAACATAGGAGTGCATATTCCTCAAATCCAAACATGGGAGTACACATGCCTCTAATCCAAACATATGAGTACACATGCCTCTAATCCAAACATGGCAGTACGTATGCCTATAATCAAAACGTGGGAGTACACATGCCTCTATACCAAACTGGGAATAAACATGGCTCTAATTCAAACATGGGAGTGCATAAGCCTCTAATGCAAACATAGGAGTACACATGCCTCTAATGCAAACATGGGAGTACATATGCCTCTAATCCAAACATGGAAGTGCACATGCCTCTAATCCAAACATGGGAGTACATATACCTCTAATCCAAACAAGGGAGTACATATGCCTCTAATCCAAACATGGAAGTGCACATGCCTCTAATCCAAACATGGGAGTACACATGCCTCTAATGCTAACATGGAAGTACACATGTCTCTCATACAAACATGGGAGTACACATGCTACTAATCCAATTATGGGAGTACATATGCCTCTAATCCAAACATGGGAGTACACATGCCTTAATCCAAACATGGGAGTACATATGACTCGGGTCAAACATGGGAGTACTTATGCCTCTAATCCAAACATGGGAGTACACATGCCTCCATTCCAAACATGGGAGTACACATGCATCTAATGCACACATGGGAGTACACATGCCTCTAATCCAAACATGGAAGTACATATGCCTATAATCAAAACATGGGAGTACACATGCCTCTAATCCAAATATCGGAGTACATGTGTCTTAATCCAAACATGGGAGTACATATGACTCGGGTCAAACATGGGAGTACTTATGCCTCTAATCCAAACATGGGAGTACACATGCCTCCATTCCAAACATGGGAGAGCACATGACTCTAATGGAAACATGGGAGTGCACATGCCTTTAATCCAAATATGGAAGTACACATGGCTCTAATGCAAACATGGGAGTACACATGCCTCTATACCAATCTGGGAATAAACATGGCTCTAATTCAAACACGGGAGTGCATAAGCCTCTAATGCAAACATAGGAGTGCATATTCCTCAAATCCAAACATGGGAGTACACATGCCTCTAATCCAAACATATGAGTACACATGCCTCTAATCCAAACATGGCAGTACGTATGCCTATAATCAAAACGTGGGAGTACACATGCCTCTATACCAAACTGGGAATAAACATGGCTCTAATTCAAACATGGGAGTGCATAAGCCTCTAATGCAAACATAGGAGTACACATGCCTCTAATGCAAACATGGGAGTACATATGCCTCTAATCCAAACATGGAAGTGCACATGCCTCTAATCCAAACATGGGAGTACATATACCTCTAATCCAAACAAGGGAGTACATATGCCTCTAATCCAAACATGGAAGTGCACATGCCTCTAATCCAAACATGGGAGTACACATGCCTCTAATGCTAACATGGAAGTACACATGTCTCTCATACAAACATGGGAGTACACATGCTACTAATCCAATTATGGGAGTACATATGCCTCTAATCCAAACATGGGAGTACACATGCCTTAATCCAAACATGGGAGTACATATGACTCGGGTCAAACATGGGAGTACTTATGCCTCTAATCCAAACATGGGAGTACACATGCCTCCATTCCAAACATGGGAGTACACATGCATCTAATGCACACATGGGAGTACACATGCCTCTAATCCAAACATGGAAGTACATATGCCTATAATCAAAACATGGGAGTACACATGCCTCTAATCCAAATATCGGAGTACATGTGTCTTAATCCAAACATGGGAGTACATATGACTCGGGTCAAACATGGGAGTACTTATGCCTCTAATCCAAACATGGGAGTACACATGCCTCCATTCCAAACATGGGAGTTCACATGCATCTAATGCACACATGGGAGTACACATGCCTCTAATCCAAACATGGAAGTACATATACCTCTAATCCAAACAAGGGAGTACATATGCCTCTAATCCAAACATGGAAGTGCACATGCCTCTAATCCAAACATGGGAGTACACATGCCTCTAATGCTAACATGGAAGTACACATGTCTCTCATACAAACATGGGAGTACACATGCTACTAATCCAATTATGGGAGTACATATGCCTCTAATCCAAACATGGGAGTACACATGCCTTAATCCAAACATGGGAGTACATATGACTCGGGTCAAACATGGGAGTACTTATGCCTCTAATCCAAACATGGGAGTACACATGCCTCCATTCCAAACATGGGAGTACACATGCATCTAATGCACACATGGGAGTACACATGCCTCTAATCCAAACATGGAAGTACATATGCCTATAATCAAAACATGGGAGTACACATGCCTCTAATCCAAATATCGGAGTACATGTGTCTTAATCCAAACATGGGAGTACATATGACTCGGGTCAAACATGGGAGTACATATGCCTCCATTCCAAACATGGGAGTACACATGCATCTAATCCACACATGGGAGTATACACATGCCTCTAATCCAAACATGGGAGTACACATGCCTCTAATGCAAACATGGTAGGACACACACCTCTAATCCAAACATGGGAGTACACATGCCTTATTCCAAACATGGGAGTACACATGCCTCTAATCCAAACACGGGTGAACACATGACTCAATCCAAACATGCGAGTACATATGACTCAGGTCAAACATGGGAGTGCATATGCCTCTAATCCAAACATGGAAGTACACATGGCTCTAATGCAAACATGGGAGTACACATGCCTCTATACCAATCTGGGAATAAACATGGCTCTAATTCAAACATGGGAGTGCATAAGCCTCAAATGCAAACATAGGAGTACACACCTCTCTAATCCAAACATGGGAGTACACATGCCTTTAATCCAAACATGGAAGTACACATGCCTCTAATGCAAACATGGCAGTACACATGCCTCTATACCAAACTGGGAATAAACATGGCTCTAATTCAAACACGGGAGTGCATAAGCCTCAAATGCAAACATAGGAGTACACACCTCTCTAATCCAAACATGGGAGTACACATGCCTTTAATCCAAACATGGAAGTGCACATGCCTCTAATCCAAACATGGGAGTACACATGCCTCTATTGCAAACATGGAAGTACACATGTCTCTCATACAAACATGGGAGTACACATGCTACTAATCCAATTATGGGAGTACATATGCCTCTAATCCAAACATGGGAGCACACATGCCTTAATCCAAACATGGGAGTACACATGCCTCTAATCCAAACACGGGAGAACACATGACTCAATCCAAACATGCGAGTACACATGACTCAGGTCAAACATGGGAGTGCATATGCCTCTAATCCAAACATGGGAGTACACATGCCTCTATTCTAAACATGGGAGTACATATGACTCAATTCCAAACATGGGGGTACACATGTTTCTAATCCAAACATGGGAGTACACATGCCTCTAATCCAAACATGGGAGTGTACATGCCTCTATTCCAAAGATGGGAGAGCACATGATTCTAATGGAAACATGGGAGTGCACATGCATTTAATCCAAACATGGAAGTACACATGGCTCTAATGCAAACATGGGAGTACACATGCCTCTATACCAATATGGGAATAAACATGGCTCTAATTCAAACACGGGAGTGCATAAGCCTCTAATGCAAACATAGGAGTGCATATTCCTCAAATCCAAACATGGGAGTACACATGCCTCTAATCCAAACATATGAGTACACATGCCTCTAATCCAAACATGGCAGTACGTATGCCTATAATCAAAACGTGGGAGTACACATGCCTCTATACCAAACTGGGAATAAACATGGCTCTAATTCAAACATGGGAGTGCATAAGCCTCTAATGCATACATGGGAGTACACATGCTACTAATCCAAATATGGGAGTACACATGCTACTAATCCAAACATGGGAGTACTCATGTCTCTAATGCAAACATGGTAGTACACACACCTCTAATCCAAACATGGGAGTACATATGACTCGTGTCAAACACGGGAGTACACATGCCTCTAATCCAAACATGGGAGTACATATGCCTCTAATCCAAACATGGGAGTACACATGCATCTAATCCAAACATGGGAGTACACATGCCTCTAATCCAAACATGGGAGTACATATGCCTCTAATCCAAACATGGAAGAGCACATGCCTCTAATCCAAACATGGGAGTACACATGCCCCTAATACAAACATGGGAGTACTCATGCCTTTAATGCAAACATGGTAGTACACACCTCTCTAATCCAAACATGGGAGTACACATGCCTTTAATCCAAACATGGAAGTACACATGCCTCTAATGCAAACATGGCAGTACACATGCTCCATGACAAATTGGGAATACACATGGCTCTAATTCAAGCATGGGAGTGCATAAGCCTCTAATGCAAACATAGGAGTACACATGCCTTTAATGCAAACATGGGAGTACATATGCCTTTAATCCAAACATGGAAGAACACATGCCTCTAATGCAAACATGGCAGTACACATGCCTTTAATCCAAACATGGAAGTACACATGCCTCTAATGCAAACATGGCAGTACACATGCCTCCATGTCAAATAGGGAATACACATGGCTCTAATTCAAGCATGGGAGTGCATAAGCCTCAAATGCAAACATAGGAGTACACACCTCTCTAATCCAAACATGGGAGTACACATGCCTTTAATCCAAACATGGAAGTGCACATGCCTCTAATCCAAACATGGGAGTACACATGCCTCTATTGCAAACATGGAAGTACACATGTCTCTCATACAAACATGGGAGTACACATGCTACTAATCCAATTATGGGAGTACATATGCCTCTAATCCAAACATGGGAGCACACATGCCTTAATCCAAACATGGGAGTACACATGCCTCTAATCCAAACACGGGAGAACACATGACTCAATCCAAACATGCGAGTACACATGACTCAGGTCAAACATGGGAGTGCATATGCCTCTAATCCAAACATGGGAGTACACATGCCTCTATTCTAAACATGGGAGTACATATGACTCAATTCCAAACATGGGGGTACACATGTTTCTAATCCAAACATGGGAGTACACATGCCTCTAATCCAAACATGGGAGTGTACATGCCTCTATTCCAAAGATGGGAGAGCACATAACTCTAATGGAAACATGGGAGTGCACATGCATTTAATCCAAACATGGAAGTACACATGGCTCTAATGCAAACATGGGAGTACACATGCCTCTATACCAATCTGGGAATAAACATGGCTCTAATTCAAACACGGGAGTGCATAAGCCTCTAATGCAAACATAGCAGTGCATATTCCTCAAATCCAAACATGGGAGTACACATGCCTCTAATCCAAACATATGAGTACACATGCCTCTAATCCAAACATGGCAGTACGTATGCCTATAATCAAAACGTGGGAGTACACATGCCTCTATACCAAACTGGGAATAAACATGGCTCTAATTCAAACATGGGAGTGCATAAGCCTCTAATGCAAACATAGGAGTACACATGCCTCTAATGCAAACATGGGAGTACATATGCCTCTAATCCAAACATGGAAGTGCACATGCCTCTAATCCAAACATGGGAGTACATATACCTCTAATCCAAACAAGGGAGTACATATGCCTCTAATCCAAACATGGAAGTGCACATGCCTCTAATCCAAACATGGGAGTACACATGCCTCTAATGCTAACATGGAAGTACACATGTCTCTCATACAAACATGGGAGTACACATGCTACTAATCCAATTATGGGAGTACATATGCCTCTAATCCAAACATGGGAGTACACATGCCTTAATCCAAACATGGGAGTACATATGACTCGGGTCAAACATGGGAGTACTTATGCCTCTAATCCAAACATGGGAGTACACATGCCTCCATTCCAAACATGGGAGTTCACATGCATCTAATGCACACATGGGAGTACACATGCCTCTAATCCAAACATGGAAGTACATATACCTCTAATCCAAACAAGGGAGTACATATGCCTCTAATCCAAACATGGAAGTGCACATGCCTCTAATCCAAACATGGGAGTACACATGCCTCTAATGCTAACATGGAAGTACACATGTCTCTCATACAAACATGGGAGTACACATGCTACTAATCCAATTATGGGAGTACATATGCCTCTAATCCAAACATGGGAGTACACATGCCTTAATCCAAACATGGGAGTACATATGACTCGGGTCAAACATGGGAGTACTTATGCCTCTAATCCAAACATGGGAGTACACATGCCTCCATTCCAAACATGGGAGTACACATGCATCTAATGCACACATGGGAGTACACATGCCTCTAATCCAAACATGGAAGTACATATGCCTATAATCAAAACATGGGAGTACACATGCCTCTAATCCAAACATCGGAGTACATGTGTCTTAATCCAAACATGGGAGTACATATGACTCGGGTCAAACATGGGAGTACATATGCCTCTAATCCAAACATGGGAGTATGCATGCCTCCATTCCAAACATGGGAGTACACATGCATCTAATCCACACATGGGAGTATACACATGCCTCTAATCCAAACATGGGAGTACACATGCCTCTAATGCAAACATGGTAGGACACACACCTCTAATCCAAACATGGGAGTACACATGCCTCTAATCCAAACACGGGTGAACACATGACTCAATCCAAACATGCGAGTACATATGACTCAGGTCAAACATGGGAGTGCATATGCCTCTAATCCAAACATGGAAGTACACATGGCTCTAATGCAAACATGGGAGTACACATGCCTCTATACCAATCTGGGAATAAACATGGCTCTAATTCAAACACGGGAGTGCATAACCCTCTAATGCAAACATAGGAGTGCATATTCCTCAAATCCAAACATGGGAGTACACATGCCTCTAATCCAAACATATGAGTACACATGCCTCTAATCCAAACATGGCAGTACATATGCCTATAATCAAAACGTGGGAGTACACATGCCTCTATACCAAACTGGGAATAAACATGGCTCTAATTCAAACATGGGAGTGCATAAGCCTCAAATGCAAACATAGGAGTACACACCTCTCTAATCCAAACATGGGAGTACACATGCCTTTAATCCAAACATGGAAGTACACATGCCTCTAATGCAAACATGGCAGTACACATGCCTCTATACCAAACTGGGAATAAACATGGCTCTAATTCAAACATGGGAGTGCATAAGCCTCAAATGCAAACATAGGAGTACACACCTCTCTAATCCAAACATGGGAGTACACATGCCTTTAATCCAAACATGGAAGTGCACATGCCTCTAATCCAAACATGGGAGTACACATGCCTCTATTGCAAACATGGAAGTACACATGTCTCTCATACAAACATGGGAGTACACATGCTACTAATCCAATTATGGGAGTACATATGCCTCTAATCCAAACATGGGAGCACACATGCCTTAATCCAAACATGGGAGTACACATGCCTCTAATCCAAACACGGAAGAACACATGACTCAATCCAAACATGCGAGTACACATGACTCAGGTCAAACATGGGAGTGCATATGCCTCTAATCCAAACATGGGAGTACACATGCCTCTATTCTAAACATGGGAGTACATATGACTCAATTCCAAACATGGGGGTACACATGTTTCTAATCCAAACATGGGAGTACACATGCCTCTAATCCAAACATGGGAGTGTACATGCCTCTATTCCAAAGATGGGAGAGCACATGACTCTAATGAAAACATGGGAGTGCACATGCATTTAATCCAAACATGGAAGTACACATGGCTCTAATGCAAACATGGGAGTACACATGCCTCTATACCAATCTGGGAATAAACATGGCTCTAATTCAAACACGGGAGTGCATAAGCCTCTAATGCAAACATAGGAGTGCATATTCCTCAAATCCAAACATGGGAGTACACATGCCTCTAATCCAAACATATGAGTACACATGCCTCTAATCCAAACATGGCAGTACGTATGCCTATAATCAAAACGTGGGAGTACACATGCCTCTATACCAAACTGGGAATAAACATGGCTCTAATTCAAACATGGGAGTGCATAAGCCTCTAATGCAAACATAGGAGTACACATGCCTCTAATGCAAACATGGGAGTACATATGCCTCTAATCCAAACATGGAAGTGCACATGCCTCTAATCCAAACATGGGAGTACATATACCTCTAATCCAAACAAGGGAGTACATATGCCTCTAATCCAAACATGGAAGTGCACATGCCTCTAATCCAAACATGGGAGTACACATGCCTCTAATGCTAACATGGAAGTACACATGTCTCTCATACAAACATGGGGGTACACATGCTACTAATCCAATTATGGGAGTACATATGCCTCTAATCCAAACATGGGAGTACACATGCCTTAATCCAAACATGGGAGTACATATGACTCGGGTCAAACATGGGAGTACTTATGCCTCTAATCCAAACATGGGAGTACACATGCCTCCATTCCAAACATGGGAGTTCACATGCATCTAATGCACACATGGGAGTACACATGCCTCTAATCCAAACATGGAAGTACATGTACATATACCTCCAATCAAAACAAGGGAGTACATATGCCTCTAATCCAAACATGGAAGTGCACATGCCTCTAATCCAAACATGGGAGTACACATGCCTCTAATGCTAACATGGAAGTACACATGTCTCTCATACAAACATGGGAGTACACATGCTACTAATCCAATTATGGGAGTACATATGCCTCTAATCCAAACATGGGAGTACACATGCCTTAATCCAAACATGGGAGTACATATGACTCGGGTCAAACATGGGAGTACTTATGCCTCTAATCCAAACATGGGAGTACACATGCCTCCATTCCAAACATGGGAGTACACATGCATCTAATGCACACATGGGAGTACACATGCCTCTAATCCAAACATGGAAGTACATATGCCTATAATCAAAACATGGGAGTACACATGCCTCTAATCCAAACATCGGAGTACATGTGTCTTAATCCAAACATGGGAGTACATATGACTCGGGTCAAACATGGGAGTACATATGCCTCTAATCCAAACATGGGAGTATGCATGCCTCCATTCCAAACATGGGAGTACACATGCATCTAATCCACACATGGGAGTATACACATGCCTCTAATCCAAACATGGGAGTACACATGCCTCTAATGCAAACATGGTAGGACACACACCTCTAATCCAAACATGGGAGTACACATGCCTTATTCCAAACATGGGAGTACACATGCCTCTAATCCAAACACGGGAGAACACATGACTCAATCCAAACATGCGAGTACATATGACTCAGGTCAAACATGGGAGTGCATATGCCTCTAATCCAAACATGGAAGTACACATGGCTCTAATGCAAACATGGGAGTACACATGCCTCTATACCAATCTGGGAATAAACATGGCTCTAATTCAAACACGGGAGTGCATAAGCCTCTAATGCAAACATAGGAGTGCATATTCCTCAAATCCAAACATGGGAGTACACATGCCTCTAATCCAAACATATGAGTACACATGCCTCTAATCCAAACATGGCAGTACATATGCCTATAATCAAAACGTGGGAGTACACATGCCTCTATACCAAACTGGGAATAAACATGGCTCTAATTCAAACATGGGAGTGCATAAGCCTCAAATGCAAACATAGGAGTACACACCTCTCTAATCCAAACATGGGAGTACACATGCCTTTAATCCAAACATGGAAGTACACATGCCTCTAATGCAAACATGGCAGTACACATGCCTCTATACCAAACTGGGAATAAACATGGCTCTAATTCAAACATGGGAGTGCATAAGCCTCTAATGCAAACATAGGAGTACACATGCCTCTAATGCAAACATGGGAGTACACATGTCTCTCATCCAAACATGGGAGTAAACATGCCTTTATACCAAACATGGGAGTGCACATGCCTCTATTCCAAACATGGGATTACATATGCCTCTAATCCAAACATGGAAGTGCACATGCCTCTAATCCAAACATGGGAGTACATATACCTCTAATCCAAACAAGGGAGTACATATGCCTCTAATGCAAACATGGCAGTACACATGCCTCTATACCAAACTGGTAATAAACATGGCTCTAATTCAAACATGGGAGTGCATAAGCCTCTAATGCAAACATAGGAGTACACATACCTCTAATGCAAACATGGGAGTACACATGTCTCTCATCCAAACATGGGAGTAAACATGCCTTTATACCAAACATGGGAGTGCACATGCCTCTATTCCAAACATGGAGGTACACAGCTGTCTCATACAAACACGGGAGTACACATGCCTCTAATCCAAACATGGGAGTACATATGCCTCTAATCCAAACATGGAAGTGCACATGCCTCTATTCCAAACATGGGAGTACATATACCTCTAATCCAAACAAGGGAGTACATATGCCTCTAATCCAAACATGGAAGTGCACATGCCTCTAATCCTAACATGGGAGTACACATGCCTCTAATGCAAACATGGAAGTACACATGTCTCTCATACAAACATGGGAGTACACATGCTACTAATCCAATTATGGGAGTACATATGCCTCTAATCCAAACATGGGAGTACACATGCCTTAATCCAAACATGGGAGTACACATGCCTCTAATCCAAACACGGGAGAACACATGACTCAATCCAAACATGCGAGTACATATGACTCAGGTCAAACATGGGAGTGCATATGCCTCTAATCCAAACATTGGAGTACACATGCCTCTATTCTAAACATGGGAGTACATATGACTCAATTCCAAACATGGGGGTACACATGCTTCTAATCCAAACATGGGAGTACACATGCCTCTAATCCAAACATGGGAGTGTACATGCCTCTATTCCAAAAATGGGAGAGCACATGACTCTAATGGAAACATGGGAGTACACATGCCTTTAATCCAAACATGGAAGTACACATGGCTCTAATGCAAACATGGGAGTACACATGCCTCTATACCAATCTGGGAATAAACATGGCTCTAATTCAAACACGGGAGTGCATAAGCCTCTAATGCAAACATAGGAGTGCATATTCCTCAAATCCAAACATGGGAGTACACATGCCTCTAATCCAAACATATGAGTACACATGCCTCTAATCCAAACATGGCAGTACATATGCCTCTAATGCAAACATGGCAGTACACATGCCTCTATACCAAACTGGGAATAAACATGGCTCTAATTCAAACATGGGAGTGCATAAGCCTCTAATGCAAACATAGGAGTACACATACCTCTAATGCAAACATGGGTGTACACATGTCTCTCATCCAAACATGGGAGTAAACATGCCTTTATACCAAACATGGGAGTGCACATGCCTCTATTCCAAACATGGAGGTACACAGCTGTCTCATACAAACACGGGAGTACACATGCCTCTAATCCAAACATGGGAGTACATATGCCTCTAATCCAAACATGGAAGTGCACATGCCTCTAATCCAAACATGGGAGTACATATACCTCTAATCCAAACAAGGGAGTACATATGCCTCTAATCCAAACATGGAAGTGCACATGCCTCTAATCCAAACATGGGAGTACACATGCCTCTAATGCAAACATGGAAGTACACATGTCTCTCATACAAACATGGGAGTACACATGCTACTAATCCAATTATGGGAGTACATATGCCTCTAATCCAAACATGGGAGTACACATGCCTTAATCCAAACATGGGAGTACACATGCCTCTAATCCAAACACGGGAGAACACATGACTCAATCCAAACATGCGAGTACATATGACTCGCGTCACACATGGGAGTACACATGCCTCTAATCCAAACATGGCAGTACATATGCCTCTAATGCAAACATGGCAGTACACATGCCTCTATACCAAACTGGGAATAAACATGGCTCTAATTCAAACATGGGAGTGCATAAGCCTCTAATGCAAACATAGGAGTACACATACCTCTAATGCAAACACGGGAGTACACATGTCTCTCATCCAAACATGGGAGTAAACATGCCTTTATACCAAACATGGGAGTGCACATGCCTCTATTCCAAACATGGAGGTACACAGCTGTCTCATTCAAACACGGGAGTACACATGCCTCTAATCCAAACATGGGAGTACATATGCCTCTAATCCAAACATGGAAGTGCACATGCCTCTAATCCAAACATGGGAGTACATATACCTCTAATCCAAACAAGGGAGTACATATGCCTCTAATCCAAACATGGAAGTGCACATGCCTCTAATCCAAACATGGGAGTACACATGCCTCTAATGCAAACATGGAAGTACACATGTCTCTCATACAAACATGGGAGTACACATGCTACTAATCCAATTATGGGAGTACATATGCCTCTAATCCAAACATGGGAGTACACATGCCTTAATCCAAACATGGGAGTACACATGCCTCTAATCCAAACACGGGAGAACACATGACTCAATCCAAACATGCGAGTACATATGACTCAGGTCAAACATGGGAGTACTTATGCCTCTAATCCAAACATGGGAGTACACATGCCTCCATTCCAAACATGGGAGTACACATGCATCTAATGCACACATGGGAGTACACATGCCTCTAATCCAAACATGGAAGTACATATGCCTATAATCAAAACATGGGAGTACACATGCCTCTAATCCAAACATCGGAGTACATGTGTCTTAATCCAAACATGGGAGTACATATGACTCGTGTCAAACATGGGAGTACATATGCCTCTAATCCAAACATGGGAGTATGCATGCCTCCATTCCAAACATGGGAGTACACATGCATCTAATCCACACATGGGAGTATACACATGCCTCTAATCCAAACATGGGAGTACACATGCCTCTAATGCAAACATGGTAGGACACACACCTCTAATCCAAACATGGGAGTGCATAAGCCTCAAATGCAAACATAGGAGTACACACCTCTCTAATCCAAACATGGGAGTACACATGCCTTTAATCCAAACATGGAAGTACACATGCCTCTAATGCAAACATGGCAGTACACATGCCTCTATACCAAACTGGGAATAAACATGGCTCTAATTCAAACATGGGAGTGCATAAGCCTCTAATGCAAACATAGGAGTACACATGCCTCTAATGCAAACATGGGAGTACACATGTCTCTCATCCAAACATGGGAGTAAACATGCCTTTATACCAAACATGGGAGTGCACATGCCTCTATTCCAAACATGGAGGTACACAGCTGTCTCATACAAACACGGGAGTACACATGCCTCTAATCCAAACATGGGAGTACATATGCCTCTAATCCAAACATGGAAGTGCACATGCCTCTAATCCAAACATGGGAGTACATATACCTCTAATCCAAACAAGGGAGTACATATGCCTCTAATCCAAACATGGAAGTGCACATGCCTCTAATCCAAACATGGGAGTACACATGCCTCTAATGCAAACATGGAAGTACACATGCCTTAATCCAAACATGGGAGTACACATGCCTCTAATCCAAACACGGGAGAACACATGACTCAATCCAAACATGCGAGTACATATGACTCAGGTCAAACATGGGAGTGCATATGCCTCTAATCCAAACATTGGAGTACACATGCCTCTATTCTAAACATGGGAGTACATATGACTCAATTCCAAACATGGGGGTACACATGCTTCTAATCCAAACATGGGAGTACACATGCCTCTAATCCAAACATGGGAGTGTACATGCCTCTATTCCAAAGATGGGAGAGCACATGACTCTAATGGAAACATGGGAGTGCACATGCCTTTAATCCAAACATGGAAGTACACATGGCTCTAATGCAAACATGGGAGTACACATGCCTCTATACCAATCTGGGAATAAACATGGCTCTAATTCAAACACGGGAGTGCATAAGCCTCTAATGCAAACATAGGAGTGCATATTCCTCAAATCCAAACATGGGAGTACACATGCCTCTAATCCAAACATATGAGTACACATGCCTCTAATCCAAACATGGCAGTACATATGCCTATAATCAAAACGTGGGAGTACACATGCCTCTATACCAAACTGGGAATAAACATGGCTCTAATTCAAACATGGGAGTGCATAAGCCTCTAATGCAAACATATGAGTACACATGCCTCTAATGCAAACATGGGAGTACACATGTCTCTCATCCAAACATGGGAGTAAACATGCCTTTATACCAAACATGGGAGTGCACATGCCTCTATTCCAAACATGGAGGTACACAGCTATCTCATACAAACACGGGAGTACACATGCCTCTAATCCAAACATGGGAGTACATATGCCTCTAATCCAAACATGGAAGTGCACATGCCTCTAATCCAAACATGGGAGTACATATACCTCCAATCAAAACAAGGGAGTACATATGCCTCTAATCCAAACATGGAAGTGCACATGCCTCTAATCCAAACATGGGAGTACACATGCCTCTAATGCTAACATGGAAGTACACATGTCTCTCATACAAACATGGGAGTACACATGCTACTAATCCAATTATGGGAGTACATATGCCTCTAATCCAAACATGGGAGTACACATGCCTTAATCCAAACATGGGAGTACATATGACTCGGGTCAAACATGGGAGTACTTATGCCTCTAATCCAAACATGGGAGTACACATGCCTCAATTACAAACATGGGAGTACACATGCATCTAATGCACACATGGGAGTACACATGCCTCTAATCCAAACATGGAAGTACATATGCCTATAATCAAAACATGGGAGTACACATGCCTCTAATCCAAACATCGGAGTACATGTGTCTTAATCCAAACATGGGAGTACATATGACTCGGGTCAAACATGGGAGTACATATGCCTCTAATCCAAACATGGGAGTATGCATGCCTCCATTCCAAACATGGGAGTACACATGCATCTAATCCACACATGGGAGTATACACATGCCTCTAATCCAAACATGGGAGTACACATGCCTCTAATGCAAACATGGTAGGACACACACCTCTAATCCAAACATGGGAGTACACATGCCTTATTCCAAACATGGGAGTACACATGCCTCTAATCCAAACACGGGAGAACACATGACTCAATCCAAACATGCGAGTACATATGACTCAGGTCAAACATGGGAGTGCATATGCCTCTAATCCAAACATGGAAGTACACATGGCTCTAATGCAAACATGGGAGTACACATGCCTCTATACCAATCTGGGAATAAACATGGCTCTAATTCAAACACGGGAGTGCATAAGCCTCTAATGCAAACATAGGAGTGCATATTCCTCAAATCCAAACATGGGAGTACACATGCCTCTAATCCAAACATATGAGTACACATGCCTCTAATCCAAACATGGCAGTACATATGCCTATAATCAAAACGTGGGAGTACACATGCCTCTATACCAAACTGGGAATAAACATGGCTCTAATTCAAACATGGGAGTGCATAAGCCTCAAATGCAAACATAGGAGTACACACCTCTCTAATCCAAACATGGGAGTACACATGCCTTTAATCCAAACATGGAAGTACACATGCCTCTAATGCAAACATGGCAGTACACATGCCTCTATACCAAACTGGGAATAAACATGGCTCTAATTCAAACATGGGAGTGCATAAGCCTCTAATGCAAACATAGGAGTACACATGCCTCTAATGCAAACATGGGAGTACACATGTCTCTCATCCAAACATGGGAGTAAACATGCCTTTATACCAAACATGGGAGTGCACATGCCTCTATTCCAAACATGGGATTACATATGCCTCTAATCCAAACATGGAAGTGCACATGCCTCTAATCCAAACATGGGAGTACATATACCTCTAATCCAAACAAGGGAGTACATATGCCTCTAATGCAAACATGGCAGTACACATGCCTCTATACCAAACTGGGAATAAACATGGCTCTAATTCAAACATGGGAGTGCATAAGCCTCTAATGCAAACATAGGAGTACACATACCTCTAATGCAAACATGGGAGTACACATGTCTCTCATCCAAACATGGGAGTAAACATGCCTTTATACCAAACATGGGAGTGCACATGCCTCTATTCCAAACATGGAGGTACACAGCTGTCTCATACAAACACGGGAGTACACATGCCTCTAATCCAAACATGGGAGTACATATGCCTCTAATCCAAACATGGAAGTGCACATGCCTCTATTCCAAACATGGGAGTACATATACCTCTAATCCAAACAAGGGAGTACATATGCCTCTAATCCAAACATGGAAGTGCACATGCCTCTAATCCTAACATGGGAGTACACATGCCTCTAATGCAAACATGGAAGTACACATGTCTCTCATACAAACATGGGAGTACACATGCTACTAATCCAATTATATATGGGAGTACATATGCCTCTAATCCAAACATGGGAGTACACATGCCTTAATCCAAACATGGGAGTACACATGCCTCTAATCCAAACACGGGAGAACACATGACTCAATCCAAACATGCGAGTACATATGACTCAGGTCAAACATGGGAGTGCATATGCCTCTAATCCAAACATTGGAGTAGACATGCCTCTATTCTAAACATGGGAGTACATATGACTCAATTCCAAACATGGGGGTACACATGCTTCTAATCCAAACATGGGAGTACACATGCCTCTAATCCAAACATGGGAGTGTACATGCCTCTATTCCAAAGATGGGAGAGCACATGACTCTAATGGAAACATGGGAGTGCACATGCCTTTAATCCAAACATGGAAGTACACATGGCTCTAATGCAAACATGGGAGTACACATGCCTCTATACCAATCTGGGAATAAACATGGCTCTAATTCAAACACGGGAGTGCATAAGCCTCTAATGCAAACATAGGAGTGCATATTCCTCAAATCCAAACATGGGAGTACACATGCCTCTAATCCAAACATATGAGTACACATGCCTCTAATCCAAACATGGCAGTACATATGCCTCTAATGCAAACATGGCAGTACACATGCCTCTATACCAAACTGGGAATAAACATGGCTCTAATTCAAACATGGGAGTGCATAAGCCTCTAATGCAAACATAGGAGTACACATACCTCTAATGCAAACATGGGTGTACACATGTCTCTCATCCAAACATGGGAGTAAACATGCCTTTATACCAAACATGGGAGTGCACATGCCTCTATTCCAAACATGGAGGTACACAGCTGTCTCATACAAACACGGGAGTACACATGCCTCTAATCCAAACATGGGAGTACATATGCCTCTAATCCAAACATGGAAGTGCACATGCCTCTAATCCAAACATGGGAGTACATATACCTCTAATCCAAACAAGGGAGTACATATGCCTCTAATCCAAACATGGAAGTGCACATGCCTCTAATCCAAACATGGGAGTACACATGCCTCTACTGCAAACATGGAAGTACACATGTCTCTCATACAAACATGGGAGTACACATGCTACTAATCCAATTATGGGAGTACATATGCCTCTAATCCAAACATGGGAGTACACATGCCTTAATCCAAACATGGGAGTACACATGCCTCTAATCCAAACACGGGAGAACACATGACTCAATCCAAACATGCGAGTACATATGACTCGCGTCACACATGGGAGTACACATGCCTCTAATGCAAACATGGGAGTACACATGTCTCTCATCCAAACATGGGAGTAAACATGCCTTTATACCAAACATGGGAGTGCACATGCCTCTATTCCAAACATGGGATTACATATGCCTCTAATCCAAACATGGAAGTGCACATGCCTCTAATCCAAACATGGGAGTACATATACCTCTAATCCAAACAAGGGAGTACATATGCCTCTAATGCAAACATGGCAGTACACATGCCTCTATACCAAACTGGGAATAAACATGGCTCTAATTCAAACATGGGAGTGCATAAGCCTCTAATGCAAACATAGGAGTACACATACCTCTAATGCAAACATGGGAGTACACATGTCTCTCATCCAAACATGGGAGTAAACATGCCTTTATACCAAACATGGGAGTGCACATGCCTCTATTCCAAACATGGAGGTACACAGCTGTCTCATACAAACACGGGAGTACACATGCCTCTAATCCAAACATGGGAGTACATATGCCTCTAATCCAAACATGGAAGTGCACATGCCTCTATTCCAAACATGGGAGTACATATACCTCTAATCCAAACAAGGGAGTACATATGCCTCTAATCCAAACATGGAAGTGCACATGCCTCTAATCCTAACATGGGAGTACACATGCCTCTAATGCAAACATGGAAGTACACATGTCTCTCATACAAACATGGGAGTACACATGCTACTAATCCAATTATGGGAGTACATATGCCTCTAATCCAAACATGGGAGTACACATGCCTTAATCCAAACATGGGAGTACACATGCCTCTAATCCAAACACGGGAGAACACATGACTCAATCCAAACATGCGAGTACATATGACTCAGGTCAAACATGGGAGTGCATATGCCTCTAATCCAAACATTGGAGTAGACATGCCTCTATTCTAAACATGGGAGTACATATGACTCAATTCCAAACATGGGGGTACACATGCTTCTAATCCAAACATGGGAGTACACATGCCTCTAATCCAAACATGGGAGTGTACATGCCTCTATTCCAAAGATGGGAGAGCACATGACTCTAATGGAAACATGGGAGTGCACATGCCTTTAATCCAAACATGGAAGTACACATGGCTCTAATGCAAACATGGGAGTACACATGCCTCTATATCAATCTGGGAATAAACATGGCTCTAATTCAAACACGGGAGTGCATAAGCCTCTAATGCAAACATAGGAGTGCATATTCCTCAAATCCAAACATGGGAGTACACATGCCTCTAATCCAAACATATGAGTACACATGCCTCTAATCCAAACATGGCAGTACATATGCCTCTAATGCAAACATGGCAGTACACATGCCTCTATACCAAACTGGGAATAAACATGGCTCTAATTCAAACATGGGAGTGCATAAGCCTCTAATGCAAACATAGGAGTACACATACCTCTAATGCAAACATGGGTGTACACATGTCTCTCATCCAAACATGGGAGTAAACATGCCTTTATACCAAACATGGGAGTGCACATGCCTCTATTCCAAACATGGAGGTACACAGCTGTCTCATACAAACACGGGAGTACACATGCCTCTAATCCAAACATGGGAGTACATATGCCTCTAATCCAAACATGGAAGTGCACATGCCTCTAATCCAAACATGGGAGTACATATACCTCTAATCCAAACAAGGGAGTACATATGCCTCTAATCCAAACATGGAAGTGCACATGCCTCTAATCCTAACATGGGAGTACACATGCCTCTAATGCAAACATGGAAGTACACATGTCTCTCATACAAACATGGGAGTACACATGCTACTAATCCAATTATGGGAGTACATATGCCTCTAATCCAAACATGGGAGTACACATGCCTTAATCCAAACATGGGAGTACACATGCCTCTAATCCAAACACGGGAGAACACATGACTCAATCCAAACATGCGAGTACATATGACTCAGGTCAAACATGGGAGTGCATATGCCTCTAATCCAAACATTGGAGTAGACATGCCTCTATTCTAAACATGGGAGTACATATGACTCAATTCCAAACATGGGGGTACACATGCTTCTAATCCAAACATGGGAGTACACATGCCTCTAATCCAAACATGGGAGTGTACATGCCTCTATTCCAAAGATGGGAGAGCACATGACTCTAATGGAAACATGGGAGTGCACATGCCTTTAATCCAAACATGGAAGTACACATGGCTCTAATGCAAACATGGGAGTACACATGCCTCTATACCAATCTGGGAATAAACATGGCTCTAATTCAAACACGGGAGTGCATAAGCCTCTAATGCAAACATAGGAGTGCATATTCCTCAAATCCAAACATGGGAGTACACATGCCTCTAATCCAAACATATGAGTACACATGCCTCTAATCCAAACATGGCAGTACATATGCCTCTAATGCAAACATGGCAGTACACATGCCTCTATACCAAACTGGGAATAAACATGGCTCTAATTCAAACATGGGAGTGCATAAGCCTCTAATGCAAACATAGGAGTACACATACCTCTAATGCAAACATGGGTGTACACATGTCTCTCATCCAAACATGGGAGTAAACATGCCTTTATACCAAACATGGGAGTGCACATGCCTCTATTCCAAACATGGAGGTACACAGCTGTCTCATACAAACACGGGAGTACACGTGCCTCTAATCCAAACATGGGAGTACATTTGCCTCTAATCCAAACATGGAAGTGCACATGCCTCTAATCCAAACATGGGAGTACATATACCTCTAATCCAAACAAGGGAGTACATATGCCTCTAATCCAAACATGGAAGTGCACATGCCTCTAATCCAAACATGGGAGTACACATGCCTCTACTGCAAACATGGAAGTACACATGTCTCTCATACAAACATGGGAGTACACATGCTACTAATCCAATTATGGGAGTACATATGCCTCTAATCCAAACATGGGAGTACACATGCCTTAATCCAAACATGGGAGTACACATGCCTCTAATCCAAACACGGGAGAACACATGACTCAATCCAAACATGCGAGTACATATGACTCGCGTCACACATGGGAGTACACATGCCTCTAATCCAAACATGGCAGTACATATGCCTCTAATGCAAACATGGCAGTACACATGCCTCTATACCAAACTGGGAATAAACATGGCTCTAATTCAAACATGGGAGTGCATAAGCCTCTAATGCAAACATAGGAGTACACATACCTCTAATGCAAACACGGGAGTACACATGTCTCTCATCCAAACATGGGAGTAAACATGCCTTTATACCAAACATGGGAGTGCACATGCCTCTATTCCAAACATGGAGGTACACAGCTGTCTCATTCAAACACGGGAGTACACATGCCTCTAATCCAAACATGGGAGTACATATGCCTCTAATCCAAACATGGAAGTGCACATGCCTCTAATCCAAACATGGGAGTACATATACCTCTAATCCAAACAAGGGAGTACATATGCCTCTAATCCAAACATGGAAGTGCACATGCCTCTAATCCAAACATGGGAGTACACATGCCTCTAATGCAAACATGGAAGTACACATGTCTCTCATACAAACATGGGAGTACACATGCTACTAATCCAATTATGGGAGTACATATGCCTCTAATCCAAACATGGGAGTACACATGCCTTAATCCAAACATGGGAGTACACATGCCTCTAATCCAAACACGGGAGAACACATGACTCAATCCAAACATGCGAGTACATATGACTCAGGTCAAACATGGGAGTACTTATGCCTCTAATCCAAACATGGGAGTACACATGCCTCCATTCCAAACATGGGAGTACACATGCATCTAATGCACACATGGGAGTACACATGCCTCTAATCCAAACATGGAAGTACATATGCCTATAATCAAAACATGGGAGTACACATGCCTCTAATCCAAACATCGGAGTACATGTGTCTTAATCCAAACATGGGAGTACATATGACTCGGGTCAAACATGGGAGTACATATGCCTCTAATCCAAACATGGGAGTATGCATGCCTCCATTCCAAACATGGGAGTACACATGCATCTAATCCACACATGGGAGTATACACATGCCTCTAATCCAAACATGGGAGTACACATGCCTCTAATGCAAACATGGTAGGACACACACCTCTAATCCAAACATGGGAGTGCATAAGCCTCAAATGCAAACATAGGAGTACACACCTCTCTAATCCAAACATGGGAGTACACATGCCTTTAATCCAAACATGGAAGTACACATGCCTCTAATGCAAACATGGCAGTACACATGCCTCTATACCAAACTGGGAATAAACATGGCTCTAATTCAAACATGGGAGTGCATAAGCCTCTAATGCAAACATAGGAGTACACATGCCTCTAATGCAAACATGGGAGTACACATGTCTCTCATCCAAACATGGGAGTAAACATGCCTTTATACCAAACATGGGAGTGCACATGCCTCTATTCCAAACATGGAGGTACACAGCTGTCTCATACAAACACGGGAGTACACATGCCTCTAATCCAAACATGGGAGTACATATGCCTCTAATCCAAACATGGAAGTGCACATGCCTCTAATCCAAACATGGGAGTACATATACCTCTAATCCAAACAAGGGAGTACATATGCCTCTAATCCAAACATGGAAGTGCACATGCCTCTAATCCAAACATGGGAGTACACATGCCTCTAATGCAAACATGGAAGTACACATGTCTCTCATACAAACATGGGAGTACACATGCTACTAATCCAATTATGGGAGTACATATGCCTCTAATCCAAACATGGGAGTACACATGCCTTAATCCAAACATGGGAGTACACATGCCTCTAATCCAAACACGGGAGAACACATGACTCAATCCAAACATGCGAGTACATATGACTCAGGTCAAACATGGGAGTGCATATGCCTCTAATCCAAACATTGGAGTACACATGCCTCTATTCTAAACATGGGAGTACATATGACTCAATTCCAAACATGGGGGTACACATGCTTCTAATCCAAACATGGGAGTACACATGCCTCTAATCCAAACATGGGAGTGTACATGCCTCTATTCCAAAGATGGGAGAGCACATGACTCTAATGGAAACATGGGAGTGCACATGCCTTTAATCCAAACATGGAAGTACACATGGCTCTAATGCAAACATGGGAGTACACATGCCTCTATACCAATCTGGGAATAAACATGGCTCTAATTCAAACACGGGAGTGCATAAGCCTCTAATGCAAACATAGGAGTGCATATTCCTCAAATCCAAACATGGGAGTACACATGCCTCTAATCCAAACATATGAGTACACATGCCTCTAATCCAAACATGGCAGTACATATGCCTATAATCAAAACGTGGGAGTACACATGCCTCTATACCAAACTGGGAATAAACATGGCTCTAATTCAAACATGGGAGTGCATAAGCCTCTAATGCAAACATATGAGTACACATGCCTCTAATGCAAACATGGGAGTACACATGTCTCTCATCCAAACATGGGAGTAAACATGCCTTTATACCAAACATGGGAGTGCACATGCCTCTATTCCAAACATGGAGGTACACAGCTATCTCATACAAACACGGGAGTACACATGCCTCTAATCCAAACATGGGAGTACATATGCCTCTAATCCAAACATGGAAGTGCACATGCCTCTAATCCAAACATGGGAGTACATATACCTCTAATCCAAACAAGGGAGTACATATGCCTCTAATCCAAACATGGAAGTGCACATGCCTCTAATCCAAACATGGGAGTACACATGCCTCTAATGCTAACATGGAAGTACACATGTCTCTCATACAAACATGGGAGTACACATGCTACTAATCCAATTATGGGAGTACATATGCCTCTAATCCAAACATGGGAGTACACATGCCTTAATCCAAACATGGGAGTACATATGACTCGGGTCAAACATGGGAGTACTTATGCCTCTAATCCAAACATGGGAGTACACATGCCTCCATTCCAAACATGGGAGTACACATGCATCTAATGCACACATGGGAGTACACATGCCTCTAATCCAAACATGGAAGTACATATGCCTATAATCAAAACATGGGAGTACACATGCCTCTAATCCAAACATCGGAGTACATGTGTCTTAATCCAAACATGGGAGTACATATGACTCGGGTCAAACATGGGAGTACATATGCCTCTAATCCAAACATGGGAGTATGCATGCCTCCATTCCAAACATGGGAGTACACATGCATCTAATCCACACATGGGAGTATACACATGCCTCTAATCCAAACATGGGAGTACACATGCCTCTAATGCAAACATGGTAGGACACACACCTCTAATCCAAACATGGGAGTACACATGCCTTATTCCAAACATGGGAGTACACATGCCTCTAATCCAAACACGGGAGAACACATGACTCAATCCAAACATGCGAGTACATATGACTCAGGTCAAACATGGGAGTGCATATGCCTCTAATCCAAACATGGAAGTACACATGGCTCTAATGCAAACATGGGAGTACACATGCCTCTATACCAATCTGGGAATAAACATGGCTCTAATTCAAACACGGGAGTGCATAAGCCTCTAATGCAAACATAGGAGTGCATATTCCTCAAATCCAAACATGGGAGTACACATGCCTCTAATCCAAACATATGAGTACACATGCCTCTAATCCAAACATGGCAGTACATATGCCTATAATCAAAACGTGGGAGTACACATGCCTCTATACCAAACTGGGAATAAACATGGCTCTAATTCAAACATGGGAGTGCATAAGCCTCAAATGCAAACATAGGAGTACACACCTCTCTAATCCAAACATGGGAGTACACATGCCTTTAATCCAAACATGGAAGTACACATGCCTCTAATGCAAACATGGCAGTACACATGCCTCTATACCAAACTGGGAATAAACATGGCTCTAATTCAAACATGGGAGTGCATAAGCCTCTAATGCAAACATAGGAGTACACATGCCTCTAATGCAAACATGGGAGTACACATGTCTCTCATCCAAACATGGGAGTAAACATGCCTTTATACCAAACATGGGAGTGCACATGCCTCTATTCCAAACATGGAGGTACAGAGCTGTCTCATACAAACACGGGAGTACACATGCCTCTAATCTAAACATGGGAGTACATATGCCTCTAATCCAAACATGGAAGTGCACATGCCTCTAATCCAAACATGGGAGTACATATACCTCTAATCCAAACAAGGGAGTACATATGCCTCTAATCCAAACATGGAAGTGCACATGCCTCTAATCCAAACATGGGAGTACACATGCCTCTAATGCTAACATGGAAGTACACATGTCTCTCATACAAACATGGGAGTACACATGCTACTAATCCAATTATGGGAGTACATATGCCTCTAATCCAAACATGGGAGTACACATGCCTTAATCCAAACATGGGAGTACATATGACTCGGGTCAAACATGGGAGTACTTATGCCTCTAATCCAAACATGGGAGTACACATGCCTCCATTCCAAACATGGGAGTACACATGCATCTAATGCACACATGGGAGTACACATGCCTCTAATCCAAACATGGAAGTACATATGCCTATAATCAAAACATGGGAGTACACATGCCTCTAATCCAAACATCGGAGTACATGTGTCTTAATCCAAACATGGGAGTACATATGACTCGGGTCAAACATGGGAGTACATATGCCTCTAATCCAAACATGGGAGTATGCATGCCTCCATTCCAAACATGGGAGTACACATGCATCTAATCCACACATGGGAGTATACACATGCCTCTAATCCAAACATGGGAGTACACATGCCACTAATGCAAACATGGTAGGACACACACCTCTAATCCAAACATGGGAGTACACATGCCTTATTCCAAACATGGGAGTACACATGCCTCTAATCCAAACACGGGAGAACACATGACTCAATCCAAACGTGCGAGTACATATGACTCAGGTCAAACATGGGAGTGCATATGCCTCTAATCCAAACATGGGAGTACACATGCCTCTAATCCAAACATGGGAGTACATATGCCTCTAATCCAAACATGGAAGTGCACATGCCTCTAATCCAAACATGGGAGTACATATACCTCTAATCCAAACAAGGGAGTACATATGCCTCTAATCCAAACATGGAAGTTCACATGCCTCTAATCCAAACACGGGAGTACACATGCCTCTATTGCAAACATGGAAGTACACATGTCTCTCATACAAACATGGGAGTACACATGCTACTAATCCAATTATGGGAGTACATATGCCTCTAATACAAACATGGGAGTACACATGCCTTAATCCAAACATGGGAGTACACATGCCTCTAATCCAAACACGGGAGAACATGTGACTCAATCCAAACATGCGAGTACATATGACTCAGGTCAAACATGGGAGTGCATATGCCTCTAATCCAAACATGGGAGTTCACATGCCTCTATTCTAAACATGGGAGTACATATGACTCAATTCCAAACATGGGGGTACACATGCTTCTAATCCAAACATGGGAGTACACATGCCTCTAATCCAAACATGGGAGTGTACATGCCTCTATTCCAAAGATGGGAGAGCACATGACTCTAATGGAAACATGGGAGTGCACATGCCTTTAATCCAAACATGGAAGTACACATGGCTCTAATGCAAACATGGGAGTACACATGCCTCTATACCAATCTGGGAATAAACATGGCTCCAATTCAAACACGGGAGTGCATAAGCCTCTAATGCAAACATAGGAGTGCATATTCCTCAAATCCAAACATGGGAGTACACATGCCTCTAATCCAAACATATGAGTACACATGCCTCTAATCCAAACATGGCAGTACATATGCCTATAATCAAAACGTGGGAGTACACATGCCTCTATACCAAACTGGGAATAAACATGGCTCTAATTCAAACATGGGAGTGCATAAGCCTCTAATGCAAACATAGGAGTACACATGCCTCTAATGCAAACATGGAAGTACACATGTCTCTCATCCAAACATGGGAGTACGCATGCCTTTATACCAAACATGGGAGTGCACATGCCTCTATTCCAAACATGAAGGTACACAGCTATCTCATACAAACACGGGAGTACACATGCCTCTAATCCAAACATGGGAGTACATATGCCTCTAATCCAAACATGGAAGTGCACATGCCTCTAATCCAAACATGGGAGTACATATACCTCTAATCCAAACAAGGGAGTACATATGCCTCTAATCCAAACATGGAAGTGTACATGCCTCTAATCCAAACATGGGAGTACACATACCTCTAATGCTATCATGGAAGTACACATGTCTCTCATACAAACATGGGAGTACACATGCTACTAATCCAATTATGGGAGTACATATGCCTCTAATCCAAACATGGGAGTACACATGCCTTAATCCAAACATGGGAGTACATATGACTCGGGTCAAACATGAGAGTAATTATTCCTCTAATGCAAACATGGGAGTACACATGCCTCCATTCCAAACATGGGAGTACACATGCATCTAATGCACACATGGGAGTACACATGCCTCTAATCCAAACATGGGAGTACATATGCCTATAATCAAAACATGGGAGTACACATGCCTCTAATCCAAACATCGGAGTACATGTGCCTTAATCCAAACATGGGAGTACATATGACTCGGGTCAAACATGGGAGTACATATGCCTCTAATCCAAACATGGGAGTACGCATGCCTCCATTCCAAACATGGGAGTACACATGCATCTAATCCACACATGGGAGTACACATGCCTCTAATCCAAACATGGGAGTACACATGCATCTAATGCAAACATGGTAGGACACACACCTCTAATCCAAACATGGGAGTACACATGCCTTATTCCAAACATGGGAGTACACATGCCTCTAATCCAAACACGGGAGAACACATGACTCAATCCAAACATGCGAGTACATATGACTCAGGTCAAACATGGGAGTGCATATGCCTCTAATCCAAACATGGGAGTACACATGCCTCTATTCTAAACATGGGAGTACATATGACTCTATTCCAAACATGGGGGTACACATGCTTCTAATCCAAACATGGGAGTACACATGCCTCTAATCCAAACATGGGAGTGTACATGCCTCTATTCCAAAGATGGGAGAGCACATGACTCTAATGGAAACATGGGAGTGCACATGCCTTTAATCCAATCATGGAAGTACACATGGCTCTAATGCAAACATGGGAGTACACATGCCTCTAAACCAATCTGGGAATAAACATGGCTCTAATTCAAACACGGGAGTGCATAAGCCTCTAATGCAAACATAGGAGTGCATATTCCTCAAATCCAAACATGGGAGTACACATGCCTCTAATCCAAACATATGAGTACACATGCCTCTAATCCAAACATGGCAGTACATATGCCTATAATCAAAACGTGGGAGTACACATGCCTCTATACCAAACTGGGAATAAACATGGCTCTAATTCAAACATGGGAGTGCATAAGCCTCTAATGCAAACATAGGAGTACACATGCCTCTTATGCAAACATGGGAGTACACATGTCTCTCATCCAAACATGGGAGTACACATGCCTTTATACCAAACATGGGAGTGCACATGGCTCTAATTCAAACATGGGAGTACACATGCTTTTATACCAAACATGGGAGTGCACATGGCTCTAATTCAAACATGGGAGTACATATGCCTCTAATGAAAACATAGGAGTACACATGCCTCCAATCCAAACATTGGAGTACTTGTGACTCTAAAGCAAATTTAGGAGTACACATGCCTCCAATCCAATCATGGGAGTACACATGCCTCTAGTGCAAACATGGGAGTACATATTCCTCTAATGCAAACATATGAGTACACATGCCTCTAATCCAAGCATGGGAGTACACATGCCCCTAATCCAAACATGGAAGTACTCATGCCTTTAATGCAAACATGGTAGTACACACCTCTCTAATCCAAACATAGGAGTACACATGCCTTTAATCCAAACATGGAAGTACACATGCCTCTAATGCAAACATGGCAGTACACATGCCTCCATGCCAAATTGGGAATACACATGGCTCTAATTCAAGCATGGGAGTACATAAGCTTCTAATGCAAACATAGGAGTACACATGCCTCTAATGCAAACATGGGAGTACACATGTCTCTCATCCAAACATGGGAGTACACATGCTACTAATCCAAATATGGGAGTACACATGCTACTAATCCAAACATGGGAGTACTCATGTCTCTAATGCAAACATGGTAGTACACACACCTCTCATCCAAACATGGGAGTACACATGCATCGAATCCAAACATGGGAGTACACATGCCTCTAATCCAAACATGGGAGTACATATGCCTCTAACCAAACTTTGAAGTGCACATGCCTCTAATCCAAACATGGGAGTACACATGCCACTAATGCAAACATGGAAGTACACATGTCTCTCATCCAAACATGGGTGTACACATGCTACTAGTCCAATTATGGGAGTACATATGCCTCTAATCCAAACATGGGAGTACAAATGCCTTAATTCAAACATGGGAGTACACATGCCTCTAATCCAAACATGGGAGTACAAATGCATTAATCCACCAAACATGGGAGTACACATACCTCTAATCCAAACATGGGAGTGCATATGACTCGGGTCAAACATAGGAGTACATATGCCTCTAATCCAAACATGGGAGTACACATGCCTCTAATCCAAATATGGGAGTACATATGCCTTTAATCCAAACATGGAAGTGCACATGCCTCTAATCCAAACATGAGAGTACATATACCTCTAATCCAAACAAGCGAGTACATATGCCTCTAATCCAAACATGGAATTGCACATGCCTCTAATCCAAACATGGGAGTACACATGCCACTAATGCAAACATGGAAGTACACATGTCTCTCGTCTTAACATGGGAGTACACATGCTACTAATCGAATTATGGGAGTACATATGCCTCTAATCCAAACATGGGAGTACACATGCCTTAATCCAAACATGGGAGTACATATGACTCGGGTCAAACATGGGAGTACATATGCCTCTATTCCAAACATGGGAGTACACATGCATCTAATCCAAACATGGGAGTACACATGCCTCTAATCCAAACATGGGAGTACATATGCCTCTAATCCAAACATGGAAGTGCACATGCCTCTAATCCAAACATGGGAGTACATATACCTCTAATCCAAACATGGGAGTACATATGCCTCTAATCCAAACATGGAAGTGCACATTCCTCTAATCCAAACATGGGAGTACACATGCCACTAATGCAAACATGGAAGTACACATGTCTCTCATCCAAACATGGGAGTACACATGCTACTAGTCCAATTATGGGAGTACATATGCCTCTAATCCAAACATGGGAGTACACATGCCTTAATCCAAACATGGGAGTACATATGACTCGGGTCAAACATGGGAGTACATATGCCTCTAATCCAAACATGGGAGTACACATGCCTCCATTCCAAACATGGGTGTACACATGCATCTAATCCACACATGGGAGTACACATGCCTCTAATCCAAACATGGGAGTACAAATGCCTTAATCCAAACATGGGAGTACACATACATCTAATCCAAACATGGGAGTGCATATGCCTCAAATCCAAACAGGGGAGTGCATATGCCTCTAATCTAAACATGGGAGTACATATTCCTCTAATCCAAACATGGGAGTACACATGCCTCCAAACCAAACATAGGAGTACACATACCTCTTATGCAAACATGGGAGTACATATGCCTATAATCGAAACATGGGAGAACACATGCCTCTAATCCAAACATGTGAGTACACGTGCCTTAATCCAAACATGGGAGTACATATGATTCGGGTCAAACATAGGAGTACATATGCCTCTAATCCAAACATGGGAGTACACATGCATCTAAGCCAAACATGGGAGTACACATGCCTCTAATCCAAACATGGGAGTACATATGCCTTTAATCCAAACATAGAAGTGCACATGCCTCTAATCCAAACATGAGAGTACATATACCTCTAATCCAAACAAGGGAGTACATATGCCTCTAATCCAAACATGGAAGTGCATATGCCTCTAATCCAAACATGGGAGTACACATGCCACTAATGCAAACATGGAAGTACACATGTCTCTCATCCAAACATGGGAGTATACATGCTACTAATCCAATTATGGGAGTACATATGCCTCTAATCCAAACACGGGAGTACACATGCCTTAATCCAAACATGGGAGTACATATGACTTGGGTCAAACATGGGAGCACATATGCCTCTATTCCAAACATGGGAGTACACATGCATCTAATCCAAACATGGGAGTACACATGCCTCTAATCCAAACATGGGAGTACATATGCCTCTAATCCTAACATGGAAGTGCACATGCCTCTAATCCAAACATGGGAGTACATATACCTCTAATCCAAACATGGGAGTACATATGCCTCTAATCCAAACATGGAAGTGCACATTCCTCTAATCCAAATATGGGAGTACACATGCCACTAATGCAAACATGGAAGTACACATGCCTCTAATCCAAACATGGGAGTGCATATGCCTCAAATCCAAACACGGGAGTGCATATGCCTCTAATCTAAACATGGGAGTACATATTCCTCTAATCCAAACATGTGAGTGCATATGCCTCAAATCCAAACACGCGAGTACACATGCCTCTAAACCAAACATAGGAGTACACATACCTCTTATGCAAACATGGGAGTACATATGCCTATAATCGAAACATGTGAGTACACATGCCTCTAATCCAAACATGGGAGTACACGTGCCTTAATCCAAACATGGGAGTACATATGACTCGGGTCAAACATGGGAGTTCATATGCCTCTAATCCAAACATGGGAGTACACATGCCTCCATTCCAACATGGGAGTACACATGCCTCTAATCCAAACATGGGAGTACACATGCCTTAATCCAAACATGGGAGTACACATGCCTCTAATACAAACACGGGAGAACACATGCCTCAATCCAAACATGCGAGTACATATGACTCAGGTCAAACATGGGAGTGCATATGCCTCTAATCCAAACATGGCAATACACATGCCTCTATTCTAAACATGGGAGTACATATGACTCTTTTCCAAACATGGGGGTACACATGCTTCTAATCCAAACATGGAAGTACATATGCCTATAATCAAAACATGGGAGTACACATGCCTCTAATCCAAACATGGGAGTACACATGCCTCTATTCCAAATATGGGAGAACACATGCCTCTAATGGATACATGGGAGTATACATGCCTTTAATCCAAACATGGAAGTAGACATGCCTCTAATGCAAACATGGGAGTACACATGCCTCTATACCAAACTGGGAATAAACATGGCTCTAATTCAAACATGGGAGTGCATAAGCCTCTAATGCAAACATAGGAGTACACATGCCTCTAATGCAAACATGGAAGTACACATGTCTCTCATCCAAACATGGGAGTACACATGCCTTTATACCAAACATGGGAGTGCACATGGCTCTAATTCAAACATGGGAGTACACATGCTTTTATACCAAACATTGGAGTGCACATGGCTCTAATTCAAAATGGGAGTACATATGACTCTAATGAAAACATAGGAGTACACATGCCTCCAATCCAAACATGGGAGTACACATGCCTCCAATCCAAACATCGGAGTACTTGTGACTCTAATGCAAATTTAGGAGTACACATGCCTCCAACCCAAACATGGGAGTACACATGCCTCTAGTGCAAACATGGGAGTACATATTCCTCTAATGCAAACATGAGAGTACACATGCCCCTAATCCAAACATGGGAGTACTCATGCCTTTAATGCAAACATGGTAGTACACACCTCTCTAATCCAAACATGGGAGTACACACTATACATACATCGCTCGTGTACACGCACTATGCATCGCTCCATGTAATGTGTAGTTAAATCTACTTTTTGAATGCCGACCTAGGCCTAAAAACATCATTTATGGATACATGATGGTAGTGTGATCATACATTACTGAAAACTATTTTACTCTGTCCGTCAACGTAGATTTTATATACACTTTGCGTTCATAAGGACCGTGACCGTGAAGTGTGATACAAGATGGCCACGTGCACGTTACAAGACAAAGAGAAAGCCAATAACAACAACAACGCAGATCAAAATAGTAATCGACGTGCTATCCATTCCACAAAGGTTGGTGACTTTATTTACGAATCGGATATATCTAAGAAGTCAACCCATTTTAAGGAGGATGAATTTCCACCTTTACCGCAACGTAAAGGCAAAGATCTTGTACCAAACGAAATTGACAGTGTGACGCACTGGCGGCATGGTAAAAATGGAAAACAGGAAGTCAATGATATATGCTACAGATCAACTCCGGACAGAAATAATGAATGGATAAAGGTAGCAAAACTCAACTATAGTACATTCCTAGTTAATAACAGTATCGATATGTCATGGAGTAAGCTAACTGGAGGCACCCAAATGAAATGGGTTGATCGCCAACGGGAAGATTTGAATAGCAGCAAACAAGTCACAGTTAGTTTTTACTACAATTCTGGCGTAATCTACATTCAAGGAAAATATATCCAGAAATGGGCACACCAAGAATATCTAAAACTGAAAAAGATAATAGACCAGAAACTCTCAGAGCCGATTCTAGAAAATGTCAAAATTGACATTCTTAAAGATACGACCGTAGCGCCAGTGATACAACAACAACAACAACAACAAACTCAGATTCAAGATGGCGGCATACAGAGCTCGCATCGGATTGACGACGACCCTGGTTCAACAGTTCCTAAAGTGTTATATGAAACAAATCATTCTGACAGTAATGCCGTTCCCTCAGCAGTATATACTAGTACTGTACAAGACGAACATTCTGTCGACGATAACACGCAGAATAACGAAGTCACTGTCGACGTCGACGTCCTTGAATCGCCCATGTCTAACAAAAACAACATGGATCCTTCACCGCTGAAATCAACACTCCTTACCAAGGCACGTACTCTAATTCTACAGAAAGAGTCTAACTTTCTAGGTACCATTGAAGAAATAGAGGCAAGTTACTTGGAAATTAACCATCGACTTAACACAATGCAGCAAGATAAACTAGACATTATGGCAACAATACATTCCCAAGATAAACTTACTTCTAGCTGTCAACAAGAAATAAGAGAAGTGAACGTGTCACTGGAAAAATTCCACACTGCTCTTAATAAGACCAATAATGATGTAGCAGGCATAAAGAAGAGTATTAACAAAGTACATGATATGCAGAACCAAATACTGACTTTTTTGAAAAGTACTCAAGATGCACCAATGAAGGTCTGCAACCAAAACAAAGAAAAAAATAACTTTGCATCTCAAACAGATAACATCTCCAACTCAGTTGAAGACAAAGATGAACAACAAAACTCATCCACACTTAATGCTAATGCAGGACCCTTTGTGACAAACATTCCAGTGACAAACTACTATGCTGTGCTAGACCCATCTCCATCATCTTCTAAACCAGATGTAGATAATGTCTCACAGGAGAATTTACAAACTAGCAACAACAAACAGGAGTTGAAAACCAAACCAAATGGAGAAAATACTGCTAACAAAGGAGGCTACAACACAGTGATTGTAGGTGACTCCACAGTCAAATACATAGAGCCCGAGAATTTTTCTACTGTCAGAGAGACATACGTGAAGTCTCTACGAGGAAAAGGTATTGACGATGTCAAATTATTCATTGAAGATTCAAAGTTCAAAGATCCAAAGAACATCGTGTTACATGTAGGATCTAATGACATTGACAGTGGATCATCACTGGAGACCTGTCAAAAGAAATACTCTGACCTGATTGATACAACACAAAACATATATCCTTCATGCAGTATATTTGCTTCAATTGTTCTACCACGACTGGACAATGATTCATTTAATTCCAACCAATTGAGATTCAATTCATCACTAGAGCTCCTATGTGAATCAATCTCTAATGTACATTACATTCAACACAATGTCCTAGACAACAGGAATCGTATCAAATCATACCTATTTGAAGATAAAGTTCATCCTAACAACAAGGGCATAAGTTACATCGTACGAAACATGAAGAAATACATCTACAGGGCTATCACTTCTCACCTGACAAAACAGGAATACAAACATTCCAATACAACAGGCACAACACCAACAACAAGGCAACACCCAGGACAACAGAAATTCTTCAATAGCAAATATCATCAGCACAAGAACAATAACATTACTCACAAAAACAATAGCAGTCACAAGAAAAGCAACAATAGAAATTACAAAAATAATAGTGGTAGCAGAAACCAGGTTTTTGAAGATTTTTTGACAAACATTTTAGACTATATGAGACGCTAAACTTATATATACAGTGATATAGACCTAGAGTCAGGTATTTAAAAGCAGATTTTATTTCAAATTTATTTTATTCAATTTTTTTTTCTTTTTGATATCTCTAATTTCCAGTATACAGCAAGATGAATTGTCCGACTGCAAATAGGGACATACTTAAATTTACTGCGTGGAATATTTATGGAAGTTTGGAGAAAAAAATTAGAGATAAGTGTTTCTTAGATAGTGTAGAAAATTTTGATTTTATTAGTTTAGTAGAGACTAAAACTGATACTAACTCTATCATAGATTTACCAAACTATAGTCATCTTCACTCTTTTCGATCAAAAAACATAAAAAAGCCAGATCAAATTCGGGTGGTATCGTACTATACTATAAAAATCAATATAAAAAAGGTGTCAAACATTTACACAGTAGTTCAGAAGACTTCATCTGGATCAAACTTGACAAATCTGTTTTCCATTTAAATGAAGATATATTTTTATGTACGTTATACCTCAGTCCCCAGTCTTCCAGTATCTTTAACTGGAAAGAATCTAACTTGTTCCAGCTTTTGGAAAAAGATATAGCTAAATATGCGACAAAGGGTGCAATTATCTTGACTGGCGATTTTTAATGCACGGACAAAAATGAAGAGGACACTGTTATTTTCAATAACCCAGACCATCAATCGTCTGACACTATTAGTAGCCTAAAAAAAAGAACATCACAGGATCTCTGTTTTAAAAATCATTATGGTGAACTTTTATTAGAACCTGTGTTTGAGTTCTGATTTAGTAATCCTCAATGGTAGATGCCCAGGAGACATGACAGGAAATTTACATGTCACCAAAGAGGTGGCAGTAGCACTGTAGACTACACAATTGTTAGTCATAGCCTTTTTGATCAAGTCAATCTTTTTCACATTCATCCTCTTAATTTATACCTTTCAGACCACTGCCAAATCTCTTCACACCTAAAAACAAACGCAATATTAAATTATAGCAAAATCTAAAGAAACGTGTACTGCACCAAAAAACAAACTTCACTTACCTTTGGAATGAACATTCCAAACTGCAATTTAGTAATGCTTTACAGACAAAAGATATATGTAAAACTTATTTATAATTTTAATAATACTAATTTTAACAATGACAGAGATTCTGTTAATACAGCAAGTACTTTATTGTCAAACATACTTTTTGAGGCAGCTGATATAAGTTTAAAAAAAACGTAAAATTAAAAATAGTTCATCTACAAAACATAAAATTACTAAATCAAAGTGGTTTAATAATGACCTCCTAAATTAAAGAAGGAAATACAGAATCTTTCATCTAAATTCAGTAAAGACCAAACAATAAACATTTGAGAATCAAATGCTATAATCTTAAACGTGAATACAAACGAATGCTGAACAAAAAGAAAGAGAGAATATAAAAATGAAATCCTAAATATATTAGACAATCTTGGAAAATCCCACCCTGATAAATACTGGGAAATGATAAATGAATTGAAAGGCAAGCAACAGGAAATAAATAACTCTGAAATATTGAGGACCAAAAATGGTATGAACATTTCAAAAATCTAAATGAATCTAAATCTGACAACAGATACATTGAAGAAACTAGTTGCCTTCCAGACTACACATGTTTATACTTCACTATAGGAATGGTACCAAAATAGTGGCACATATAATTTATTTGTCGGGAACTGCTTTACTTCACTATAGGGATGGTACCAAAATAGTGGCACATGTAATTTAGTTGTCTGGAACTGCTTTACTTCACTATAGGAATGGTACCAATATAGTGGCACATGTAATTTAGTTGTCTGGAACTGCTTTACTTCACTATAGGAATGGTACCAAAATAGTGGCACATATAATTTAGTTGTCTGGAACTGCTTTACTTCACTATAGGAATGGTACCAAAATAGTGGCACATGCAATTTAGTTGTCTGGAACTGCTTTACTTCACTATAGGGATGGTACCAAAATAGTGGCACATGTAACTTAGTTGTCTGGAACTGCTTTACTTCACTATAGGAATGGTACCAAAATAGTGGCACATATAATTTAGTTGTCTGGAACTGCTTTACTTCACTACAGGGATGGTACCAAAATAGTGGCACATGTAATTTAGTTGTCTGGAACTGCTTTACTTCACTATAGGAATGGTGCCAAAATAGTGGCACATATAATTTAGTTGTCTGGAACTGCTTTACTTCACTACATGAATGGTACCAAAATAGTGGCACATGTAATTTAGTTGTCTGGAACTGCTTTACTTCACTATAGGGATGGTACCAAAATAGTGGCACATATAATTTAGTTGTCTGGAACTGCTTTACTTCACTATATGAATGGTACCAAAATAGTGGCACATGTAATTTAGTTGTCTGGAACTGCTTTACTTCACTATAGGGATGGTACCAAAATAGTGGCACATATAATTTAGTTGTCTGGAACTGCTTTACTTCACTATATGAATGGTACCAAAATAGTGGCACATATAATTTAGTTGTCTGGAACTGCTTTACTTCACTATAGGAATGGTACCAAAATAGTGGCACATGTAATTTAGTTGTCTGGAACTGCTTTACTTCACTATAGGGATGGTACCAAAATAGTGGCACATGTAACTTAGTTGTCTGGAACTGCTTTACTTCACTATAGGAATGGTACCAAAATAGTGGCACATATAATTTAGTTGTCTGGAACTGCTTTACTTCACTACAGGGATGGTACCAAAATAGTGGCACATGTAATTTAGTTGTCTGGAACTGATTTACTTCACTATAGGAATAGTACCAAAATAGTGGCACATGTAATTTAGTTGTCTGGAACTGCTTTACTTCACTATAGGGATGGTACCAAAATAGTGGCACATATAATTTAGTTGTCTGGAACTGCTTTACTTCACTATATGAATGGTACCAAAATAGTGGCACATGTAATTTAGTTGTCTGGAACTGCTTTACTTCACTATAGGGATGGTACCAAAATAGTGGCACATATAATTTAGTTGTCTGGAACTGCTTTACTTCACTATATGAATGGTACCAAAATAGTGGCACATGTAATTTAGTTGTCTGGAACTGCTTTACTTCACTACAGGAATGGTACCAAAATAGTGGCACATATAATTTAGTTGTCTGGAACTGCTTTACTTCACTATATGAATGGTACCAAAATAGTGGCACATGTAATTTAGTTGTCTGGAACTGTTTTACTTCACTACAGGGATGGTACCAAAATAGTGGCACATGTAATTTAGTTGTCTGGAACTGCTTTACTTCACTACAGGAATGGTACCAAAATAGTGGCACATATAATTTAGTTGTCTGGAACTGCTTTACTTCACTATATGAATGGTACCAAAATAGTGGCACATGTAATTTAGTTGTCTGGAACTGCTTTACTTCACTATATGAATGGTACCAAAATAGTGGCACATGTAATTTAGTTGTCTGGAACTGTTTTACTTCACTACAGGGATGGTACCAAAATAGTAGCACATATAATTTAGTTGTCTGGAACTGCTTTACTTCACTATAGGAATGGTACCAAAATAGTAGCACATATAATTTAGTTGTCTGGAACTGCTTTACTTCACTATAGGAATGGTACCAAAATAGTAGCACATATAATTTAGTTGTCTGGAACAGCTTTATTTCACTATAGCGATGGTACCAAAATAGTAGCACATATAATTTAGTTGTCTGGAACAGCTTTATTTCACTATAGCGATGGTACCAAAATAGTAGCACATATAATTTAGTTGTCTGGAACTGCTTTACTTCACTATAGGAATAGTACCAAAATAGTGGCACATATAATTTAGTTGTCGGGAACTGCTTTACTACACTACAGGGATGGTACAAAAATAGTGGCACATGTAATTTAGTTGTCGGAAACTGCTATACTTCACTATAGGGATGGTACCAAAATAGTAGCACATATAATTTAGTTGTCGGAAACTGCTTTACTTCACCATAGGAATGGTACCAAAATAGTGGCACATATAATTTAGTTGTCTGGAACTGATTTACTTCACTATAGGAATGGTACCAAAATAGTACCACATATAATTTAGTTGTCGGAAACTGCTATACTTCACTATAGGGATGGTACCAAAATAGTAGCACATATAATTTAGTTGTCGGAAACTGCAATACTTCACTATAGGAATGGTACCAAAATAGTACCACATATAATTTAGTTGTCGGGAACTGCTTTACTTCACCATAGGAATGGTACCAAAATAGTGGCAAACATAATTTAGTTATCAGGAACTGCTTTACTTCACTATAGGGATGGTACCAAAATAGTAGCACATATAATTTAGTTGTCAGGAACTGCTTTACTTCACTATAGGGATGGTACCAAAATAGTTGCAAATATAATTTAGTTGTCCAATCCTTTATTCGCGTCAATAGCACCCTCACCTCACCAATAGTGTTTTCGCGTGGAATTCGCCAAGGTTGCTCTCTATCCACCCTTCTTTACGTTATTTCTATCGAGCCTCTTCTTGATAAATTCAGGCGTGAGAAAGACATTAAAGGTTTTGAAATTCCTCAGAGTGATGGTCGCCACTGCAAACTCGCAGGATATGCTGACGATGTTGAGTTTTTTATCACTCGTAAGGAAGATTTTAACAAACTTGCTGAATGGCTTCACATTTATGAGCGTGCTTCCAATTCGAAAGTAAATTTTCAAAAATCGGAAGGATTGTGGGTTGGAAGCTGGCGCAACAACAAAGATTCCCCTTTGGGTATTAAATGGAACAATACTGGTTTAAAACTTCTAGGGGTACACTTAGGCAATGAGAAATGTTATACCAATAAAAACTGGGCAGAAGTTAAAGAAAAGATAAAACATAAAATCGAGTTTTGGTCCCATTTTGCCTCAGGCATGTCCTACAGAGGACGCGCTCTCGTCATTAATAACCTGTTATCCTCTCAGTTATTTTATCGCTTCTACAGTTTGTCTCCTTCTCATGAACTTGTCAACTCCATACAAACATCTCTTGTCAATTTTCTATGGCAAGGTAGACACTGGGTGCCAGCGGCAACACTGTACTTGCCCCTAGAAAAAGGTGGTCAGAATGTTACGCACCTGCGTTCACGAATTAACAGCATGCGTCTTGAATACATTCAACGATTTCTGTATTCTGGTTATGATCATTCCTGTTTTAAATTCACAGATTATTTTTTTAATCAAGCTGGAGATTTACCTTATGGCAGTCATTTATTATGCACTACGCTCAATAGCTCGCTTCTTCGACTGCCGTCGTTTTACGTTGATTTGTTGCAATGCTGGAAGTCTCTGGAAAAAAGGCGCATTTTTAATGAAAACAATGTCACCGACATCCTTGCCGAACCACTTTTTAACAACCCTTATGTTTGCCACCCTGTACGTAATGAACCATTTCTTTTAAAACACTTTGCCGCCGCACACATTATTAGGATTAGTGATTTGTATGACTTCACCAGTAATTCTTGGCTTGCTAGCTCTTATTTTGTGAATAAAGAGAATATTCATTCCAATCGCATCCTTAATCTCAGTCTTCAAATCCTACATGACGCAATTCCTGCTAAATAGAAACAGACTATCAACACGCAGTTAAAATCTACCACAGATAATCGCCCACCTCCTACTCACCTCAGCTTTCAGCTGCATGTTTCAGATGATTTAAATTATCCACTGTATAAAATAGAGAGAGGTGGGATTTACAGATATCTTGTCAAGGTACTCAACATAATTCGTCATCCAGAAAAACTTGACACTGTGTGGCGTGACATTCTTAGTTTAACACCGGACGTTGCGCCTAATTTCAAAGGTTGCTACACCTCTCCTATCACAAAACACGAGGGAGATCTACAGTGGCGCATTATTCATGGTGCCTACACTACAGCGGGCTTTCTTGTTGGTGCCAATCTCGCCACTTCAGAAAATTGTCCACTTTGTGGCGAGTTGGATTCTTTGCCGCATATTTTCCTGGAATGTCCGGTGATTGATGCCCTCTGTGGTAGTATCAAGCATTTGTCTACAAATCTTCTCAAGTCTGGTATCTCAGTTCCACATTGGTGATTTGTTATTCTTCCTCCTCATCATTCGAGTAAATTTCTCTCTCGTCAGTGTGAGAGCATCATCTTGTATATTATATCAACTGCCAAAATAGCAATTCATATCTCTCGTCGGAATAAGCGAGAGAAAAACCTGCTTGTGAATCCATTTGAAATATTCAAGAATCGAATTGTTGCCCGGATAAAGTCGGAGTACCAGTATTTCAAAATAATAAAACAACTGGAAAGGTTTGAACAAGTCTGGGCTACTAATGATACACTTTGTTCAGTAGAAAATGGAGTATTACAAATCCATGTCTGATTGCGTTTTCATATTTTATTTTTTCTGGTTTCCTTCACATGGTCATTTTGTTTCGTGTTTTCTTTATACGTTTCGGTTTTCCTTAGCATTTGGCAGGGGGGATCGTAACCTCTTGTAGTGAGAACCAGTGTGACTGGCCTGCCAACGGGATGCTAAGGTTTTTATAGTAAATGTTATCAGTCACTTCCGTTAATGTAATTTAGTTT
Organism: Saccoglossus kowalevskii; assembly: GCF_978046115.1. Classification (NCBI taxonomy): domain Eukaryota; kingdom Metazoa; phylum Hemichordata; class Enteropneusta; family Harrimaniidae; genus Saccoglossus; species Saccoglossus kowalevskii. Next base: position 740,185 of record NC_140643.1, on the reverse strand, counting down.
TATTATCCGTAAATCAAAAATCACTATACTACACTATAGGGATAGTACCACAATAGTACCACATATAATTTAGTTGTCGGGAACTGCTATACTACACAATGGAATTGGTTCCAAAATGGTATTATTCTGTTGTCGGGATCTGTTATTATTCGATATAGGATTGGTACCAAAATAGGAGCATGTATTATTCTGTTGTCGGGATCTGTTATTATTCGATATGGGATTGGTACAAAATAGTGGCATGTATTATTCTGTTGTCGGGATCTGTTATTATTCGATATAGGATTGGTACCAAAATAGGAACATGTATTATTCTGTTGTCGGGATCTGTTATTATTCGATATGGGATTGGTACAAAATAGTAGCATGTATTATTCTGTTGTCGGGATCTGTTATTATTCGATATGGAATTGGTACAAAATAGTAGCATGTATTATTCTGTTGTCGGGATCTGTTATTATTCGATATATAGGATTGGTATAAAAATAGTGGCATGTAATATTCTGTTGTCGGGATCTGTTATTATTCGATATAGGATTGGTACAAAAATAGTAGCATGTATTATTCTGTTGTCGGGATCCGTTATTATTCGATATAGGATTGGTACAAAAATAGTAGCATGTATTATTCTGTTGTCGGGATCTGTTATTATTCGATGTGATATTGGTACAAAAATAGTTGCATGTAATATTCTGTTGTCGGGATCCGTTATTATTTGATATGGGATTGGTACAAAAATAGTAGCATGTATTATTCTGTTGTCGGGATCGGTTAACATTCGATATGGGAATGGTATAAAAATAGCAGCATGTATTATTCTGTTGTCGGGATCTGTTAATGTTCGATTTGGGAATGGTACCAAAATAGGAGCTTGTATTATTCTGTTGTCGGGATCTGTTATTATTCGATATGGGATTGCTACAAAATAGTGGCATGTATTATTCTGTTGTCGGGATCTGTTATTATTCGATATGGGATTGGTACAAAATAGTAGCATGTATTATTCTGTTGTCGGGATCTGTTATTATTCGATATAGGATTGGTACAAAATAGTGGCATGTATTATTCTGTTGTCGGGACCTGTTATTATTCGATATATAGGATTGGTACAAAAATAGTGGCATGTAATATTCTGTTGTCGGGATCTGTTATTATTCGATATAGGATTGGTACAAAAATAGTAGCATGTATTATTCTGTTGTCGGATCCGTTATTATTCGATATAGGATTGGTACAAAAATAGTAGCATGTATTATTCTGTTGTCGGGATCTGTTATTATTCGATGTGGGATTGGTACAAAAATAGTTGCATGTAATATTCTGTTGTCGGGATCCGTTATTATTCGATATAGGATTTGTACAAAAATAGTAGCATGTAATATTCTGTTGTCGGGATCTGTTATTATTTGATATTGGATTGGTACAAAAATAGTGGCATGTAATATTCTGTTGTCGGGATCAGTTATTATTCGATATTTGATTGGTACAAAAATAGTGGCATGTAATATTCTGTTGTCGAGATCTGTTATTACTCGATATATAGGATTGGTACAAAAATAGTGGCATGTATTATTCTGTTGTCGGGATCTGCTTTTATTCGATATATAGGATTGGTACAAAAATAGTGGCATGTAATATTCTGTTGTCGGGATCTGTTAACATTCGATATGGGATTGTTACAAACATAGCGGTATGTATTATTCTGTTGTCGGGATCTGTTAACATTCGATATATAGGAGTGGTACAAAAATAGCACCATGTATTATTCTGTTGTCGGGATCTGTTATTATTCGATATAGGATTGGTTCAGAAATAGTGGCATGTTTTATTCTGTTGTTGGGATCTGTTAATGTTCGATTTGGGAATGGTACAAAAATAGTACCATGTATTATTCTGTTGTTGGGATCTGTTACTGTTCGATTTGGGAATGGTACCAAAATAGTAGCATGTATTATACTGTTGTCGGGATCTGTTATTATTCGATATATAGGATTGGTATAAAAATAGTAGCATGTATTATTCTGTTTTCGGGATCTGTTAATGTTCGATTTGGGAATGGTACCAAAATAGTAGCATGTATTATTCTGTTGTCAGGATCTGTTATTATTCGATATGGGATTGGTACCAAAATAGTAGCATGTATTGTTCTGTTGTCGGGATCTGTTAATATTCGATATGGGATTGGTACCAAATAGTAGCATGTATTATTCTGTTGTCGGGATCTGTTATTATTCGATATGGGATTGGTACAAAATAGTAGCATGTATTATTCTGTTGTCGGGATCTGTTATTATTCGATATAGGATTGGTACAAAATAGTGGCATGTATTATTCTGTTGTCGGGACCTGTTATTATTCGATATATAGGATTGGTACAAAAATAGTGGCATGTAATATTCTGTTGTCGGGATCTGTTATTATTCGATATAGGATTGGTACAAAAATAGTAGCATGTATTATTCTGTTGTCGGATCCGTTATTATTCGATATAGGATTGGTACAAAAATAGTAGCATGTATTATTCTGTTGTCGGGATCTGTTATTATTCGATGTGGGATTGGTACAAAAATAGTTGCATGTAATATTCTGTTGTCGGGATCCGTTATTATTCGATATAGGATTCGTACAAAAATAGTAGCATGTAATATTCTGTTGTCGGGATCTGTTATTATTTGATATTGGATTGGTACAAAAATAGTGGCATGTAATATTCTGTTGTCGGGATCAGTTATTATTCGATATTTGATTGGTACAAAAATAGTGGCATGTAATATTCTGTTGTCGAGATCTGTTATTACTCGATATATAGGATTGGTACAAAAATAGTGGCATGTATTATTCTGTTGTCGGGATCTGCTTTTATTCGATATATAGGATTGGTACAAAAATAGTGGCATGTAATATTCTGTTGTCGGGATCTGTTAACATTCGATATGGGATTGTTACAAACATAGCGGTATGTATTATTCTGTTGTCGGGATCTGTTAACATTCGATATATAGGAGTGGTACAAAAATAGCACCATGTATTATTCTGTTGTCGGGATCTGTTATTATTCGATATAGGATTGGTTCAAAAATAGTGGCATGTTTTATTCTGTTGTTGGGATCTGTTAATGTTCGATTTGGGAATGGTACAAAAATAGTACCATGTATTATTCTGTTGTTGGGATCTGTTACTGTTCGATTTGGGAATGGTACCAAAATAGTAGCATGTATTATACTGTTGTCGGGATCTGTTATTATTCGATATATAGGATTGGTATAAAAATAGTAGCATGTATTATTCTGTTTTCGGGATCTGTTAATGTTCGATTTGGGAATGGTACCAAAATAGTAGCATGTATTATTCTGTTGTCAGGATCTGTTATTATTCGATATGGGATTGGTACCAAAATAGTAGCATGTATTGTTCTGTTGTCGGGATCTGTTAATATTCGATATGGGATTGGTACCAAATAGTAGCATGTATTATTCTGTTGTCGGGATCTGTTATTATTCGATATAGGATTGGTACCAAAATAGTACCATGTATTATTCTGTTGTCGGGATCTGTTATTATTCGATATAGGATTGGTACTAAAATAGGAGCACGTATTATTCTGTTGTCGGGATCTGTTATTATTCGGTATGGGATTGGTACAAAATAGTAGAATGTATTATTCTGTTGTCGGGATCTGTTATTATTCGATATAGGATTGGTACAAAATAGTGGCATGTATTATTCTGTTGTCGGGACCTGTTATTATTCGATATATAGGATTAGTACAAAAATAGTGGCATGTAATATTCTGTTGTCGGGATCTGTTATTATTCGATATAGGATTGGTACAAAAATAGTAGCATGTATTATTCTGTTGTCGGGATCCGTTATTATTCGATATAGGATTGGTACAAAAATAGTAGCATGTATTATTCTGTTGTCGGGATCTGTTATTATTCGATGTGGGATTGGTACAAAAATAGTTGCATGTAATATTCTGTTGTCGGGATCCGTTATTATTCGATATAGGATTGGTACAAAAATAGTAGCATGTAATATTCTGTTGTCGGGATCTGTTATTATTTGATATTGGATTGGTACAAAAATAGTGGCATGTAATATTCTGTTGTCGGGGTCAGTTATTATTCGATATTTGATTGGTACAAAAATAGTGGCATGTAATATTCTGTTGTCGAGATCTGTTATTATTCTATATATAGGATTGGTACAAAAATAGTGGCATGTATTATTCTGTTGTCGGGATCTGCTTTTATTCGATATGTAGGATTGGTACAAAAATAGTGCCATGTAATATTCTGTTGTCGGGATCTGTTAACATTCGATATGGGATTGTTACAAAAATAGCGGTATGTATTATTCTGTTGTCGGGATCTGTTAACATTCGATATATAGGAGTGGTACAAAAATAGCAACATGTATTATTCTGTTGTCGGGATCTGTTATTATTCGATATAGGATTGGTTCAAAAATAATGGCATGTTTTATTCTGTTGTTGGGATCTGTTAATGTTCGATTTGGGAATGGTACAAAAATAGTAGCATGTATTATTCTGTTTTTGGGATCTGTTACTGTTCGATTTGGGAATGGGACCAAAATAGTAGCATGTACTATACTGTTGTCGGGATCTGTTATTATTCGATATATAGGATTGGTACAAAAATAGTAGCATGTATTATTCTGTTGTCAGGATCTGTTATTATTCGATATAGGATTGGTACCAAAATAGTACCATGTATTATTCTGTTGTCGGGATCTGTTATTATTCGATATAGGATTGGTACAAAAATAGTAGCATGTATTATTCTGTTGTCGGGATCTGTTATTATTTGATATATAGGATTGGTGCAAAAATAGTATCATGTATTATTCTGTTGTCAGGATCCGTTATTATTCTATATAGGATTGGTACCAAAATAGTGGCATGTATTATTCTGTTGTCGGGATCTGTTATTATTCGATATAGGATTGGTACCAAAATAGTACCATGTATTATTCTGTTGTCGGGATCCGTTATTATTCGATATAGGATAGGTACCAAAATAGTACCATGTATTATGCTGTTGTCGGGATCCGTTATTATTTGATATAGGATTGGTACAAAAATAGTAGCATGTATTATTCTGTTGTCGGGATCTGTTATTATTCGATATATAGGATTGGTACTAAAATAGTAGCATGTATTATTCTGTTGTCGGGATCTGTTATTATTCGATATGTAGGATTGGTACAAAAATAGTGGCATGTATTATTCTGTTGTCGGGATCTGTTAATGTTCGATTTGGGAATGGTACCAAAATAGTAGCATGTATTATTCTGTTGTCGGGATCTGTTTTTATTCGATATATAGGATTGGTACAAAAATAGTGGCATGTAATATTCTGTTGTCGGGATCTGTTAACATTCGATATATAGGATTGGTACTAAAATAGTGGCATGTATTATTATTCTGTGTTCGGGATCAGTTAACATTCGATATATAGGATTGGTACAAAAATAGTGGCATGTAATATTCTGTTGTCGGGATCTGTTAACATTCGATATATAGGATTGGTACAAAAATAGTGGCATGTATTATTCTGTGTTCGGGATCAGTTAACATTCGATATATAGGATTGGTACAAAAATAGCACCATGTATTATTCTGTTGTCGGGATCTGTTATTATTCGATATAGGATTGGTTCAAAAATAGTGGAATGTTTTATTCTGTTGTTGGGATCTGTTAATGTTCGATTTGGGAATGGTACAAAATAGTAGCATGTATTATTCTGTTGTTGGGATCTGTTACTGTTCGATTTGGGAATGGTACCAAAATAGTAGCATGTATTATTCTGTTGTCGGGATCTGTTATTATTCGATATATAGGATTGGTACAAAAATAGTGGCATGTAATATTCTGTTGTCGGGATCTGTTAACATTCGATAGATAGGATTGGTAATAAAATAGTAGCATGTATTATTATTCTGTGCTCGGGATCAGTTAACATTCGATATATAGGATTGGTACAAAAATAGCACCATGTATTATTCTGTTGTCGGGATCTGTTATTATTCGATATGTAGGATTGGTACAAAAATAGTGGAATGTAATATTCTGTTGTCGGGATCTGTTATTATTCGATGTAGGATTGGTACAAAAATAGTAGCATGTATTATTCTATTGTCGGGATCTGTTATTATTCTATATATAGGATTGGTACAATAATAGTGGCATGTTTTATTCTGTTGTCGGGATCTGTTAATGTTCGATTTGGGATTGGTACAAAATTGTAGCATGTATTATTCTGTGGTCGGGATCTGTTATTATTCGATATGTAGGATTGGTACAAAAATAGTGGCATGTATTATTCTGTTGTCGGGATCTGTTAATGTTCGATTTGGGAATGGTACCAAAATAGTAGCATGTATTATTCTGTTGTCGGGATCTGTTTTTATTCGATATATAGGATTGGTACAAAAATAGTGGCATGTAATATTCTGTTGTCGGGATCGGTTAACATTCGAAATGGGATTGGTACAAAAATAGTAGCATGTATTATTCTGTTGTCGGGATCTGTTTTTATTCGATATAGGATTGGTTCAAAAATAGTGGCATGTTTTATTCTGTTGTCGGGATCTGTTAATGTTCGATTTGGGATTGGTACAAAATTGTAGCATGTATTATTCTGTTGTCGGGATCTGTTATTATTCGATATGTAGGATTGGTACAAAAATAGTGGCATGTATTATTCTGTTGTCGGGATCTGTTAATGTTCGATTTGGGATTGGTACAAAATTGTAGCATGTATTATTCTGTTGTCGGGATCTGTTATTATTCGATATGTAGGATTGGTACAAAAATAGTGGCATGTAATATTCTGTTGTCGGGATCTGTTATCATTCGATATATAGGATTGGTACTAAAATAGTAGCATGTATTATTCTGTGTTCGGGATCTGTTATTATTTGATATTGGATTGGTACAAAAATAGTGGCATGTAATATTCTGTTGTCGGGATCAGTTATTATTCGATATTTGATTGGTACAAAAATAGTGGCATGTAATATTCTGTTGTCGAGATCTGTTATTACTCGATATATAGGATTGGTACAAAAATAGTGGCATGTATTATTCTGTTGTCGGGATCTGCTTTTATTCGATATATAGGATTGGCACGAAAATAGTGGCATGTAATATTCTGTTGTCGGGATCTGTTAACATTCGATAGGGGATTGTTACAAACATAGCGGTATGTATTATTCTGTTGTCGGGATCTGTTAACATTCGATATATAGGAGTGGTACAAAAATAGCACCATGTATTATTCTGTTGTCGGGATCTGTTATTATTCGATATAGGATTGGTTCAAAAATAGTGGCATGTTTTATTCTGTTGTTGGGATCTGTTAATGTTCGTTTTGGGAATGGTACAAAAATAGTACCATGTATTATTCTGTTGTTGGGATCTGTTACTGTTCGATTTGGGAATGGTACCAAAATAGTAGCATGTATTATACTGTTGTCGGGATCTGTTATTATTCGATATATAGGATTGGTACAAAAATAGCACCATGTATTATTCTGTTGTCGGGATCTGTTATTATTCGATATAGGATTGGTTCAAAAATAGTGGCATGTTTTATTCTGTTGTTGGGATCTGTTAATGTTCGATTTGGGAATGGTACAAAAATAGTAGCATGTATTATTCTGTTGTTGGGATCTGTTACTGTTCGATTTGGGAATGGTACCAAAATAGTAGCATGTATTATGCTGTTGTCGGGATCTGTTATTATTCGATATGGAATTGGTACAAAAATAGTGGCATGTATTATTCTGTTGTCGGGATCTGTTAACATTCGATATATAGGATTGGTACAAAAATAGTAGCATGTATTATTCTGTTTTCGGGATCTGTTAATGTTCGATTTGGGAATGGTACCAAAATAGTAGCATGTATTATTCTGTTGTCGGGATCTGTTATTATTCGATATATAGGATTGGTACAAAATTAGTGGCATGTATTATTCTGTTGTCGGGATCTTTTAACATTCGATATATGGAATTGGTACAAAAATAGTGGCATGTATTATTCTGTTGTCGGGATCTGTTAACATTCGATATATAAAATTGGTACAAAATTAGTGGCACGTAATATTCTGTTGTCGGGATCTGTTAACATTCGATATGGAATTGGTACAAAAATAGTAGCATGTATTATTCTGTGTTCGGGATCTGTTAACATTCGATATATAGGGTTTTTACAAAAATAGTAGCATGTATTATACTGTTGTCGGGATCTGTTATTATTCGATATAGGATTGGTTCAAAAATAGTGGCATGTTTTATTCTGTTGTTGGGATCTGTTAATGTTCGATTTGGGAATGGTACCAAAATAGCAGCATGTATTATTCTGTTGTCGGGATCTGTTATTGTTCGATATATAGGATTGGTACAAAAATAGTGGAATGTAATATTCTGTTGTCGGGATCTGTTATTATTCAATGTAGGATTGGTACAAAAATAGTAGCATGTATTATTCTATTGTCGGGATCTGTTATTATTCTATATAGGATTGGTTCAAAAATAGTGGCATGTATTATTCTTTTGTCGGGATCTGTTATTATTCGATATAGGATTGGTTCAAAAATAGTGGCATGTATTATTCTGTTGTCGGGATCTGTTATTATTCGATATAGGATTGGTTCAAAAATAGTGGCATGTATTATTCTGTTGTCGGGATCTGTTATTATTCGATATAGGATTGGTTCAAAAATAGTGGCATGTATTATTCTGTTGTCGGGATCTGTTATTATTCGATATAGGATTGGTTCAAAAATAGTGGCATGTATTATTCTGTTGTCGGGATCTGTTATTATTCGATATATAGGATTGGTACAAAAATAGCACCATGTATTATTCTGTTGTCGGGATCTGTTATTATTCGATATAGGATTGGTTCAAAAATAGTGGCATGTATTATTCTGTTGTTGGGACCTGTTACTGTTCGATTTGGGAATGGTACCAAAATAGTAGCATGTATTATACTGTTGTCGGGATCTGTTTTTATTCGATATATAGGATTGGTACAAAAATTGTAGCATGTTTTATTCTGTTGTCGGATTCTGTTAATATTCGATATGGGATTGGTACAAACATAGTGGCATGTAATATTCTGTTGTCGGGATCTGTTAATGTTCGATTTGGGAATGGTACCAAAATAGTAGCATGTATTATTCTGTTGTCGGGATCTGTTATTATTCGATATATAGGATTGGTACAAAAATAGTGGCATGTAATATTCTGTTGTCGGGATCGGTTAACATTCGATATGGGATTGGTACAAAAATAGTAGCATGTATTATTCTGTTGTCGGGATCTGTTAATGTTCGATTTGGGATTGGTACAAAAATAGTGGCATGTATTATTCTGTTGTCGGAATCTGTTTTTATTCGATATATAGGATTGGTACAAAAATAGTGGCATGTAATATTCTGTTGTCGGGATCTGTTAATGTTCGATTTGGGATTGGTACAAAAATAGTAGCATGTATTATTCTGTTGTCGGGATCTGTTATTATTCGATATATAGGATTGGTACAAAAATAGTGGCATGTATTATTCTGTTGTCGGGATCTGTTAATGTTCGATTTGGGAATGGTACCAAAATAGTAGCATGTATTATTCTGTTGTCGGAATCTGTTTTTATTCGATATATAGGATTGGTACTAAAATAGTAGCATGTACTATTATTCTGTGTTCGGGATCAGTTAACATTCGATATATAGGATTGGTACAAAAATAGCACCATGTATTATTCTGTTGTCGGGATCTGTTATTATTCGATATAGGATTGGTTCAAAAATAGTGGCATGTTTTATTCTGTTGTTGGGATCTGTTAATGTTCGATTTGGGAATGGTACAACAATAGTAGCATGTATTATTCTGTTGTTGGGATCTGTTACTGTTCGATTTGGGAATGGTACCAAAATAGTAGCATGTATTATACTGTTGTCGGGATCTGTTATTATTCGATATATAGGATTGGTACAAAAATAGTAGCATGTATTATTCTGTTTTCGGGATCTGTTAATGTTCGATTTGGGAATGGTACCAAAATAGTAGCATGTATTATTCTGTTGTCGGGATCTGTTATTATTCGATATATAGGATTGGTACAAAATTAGTGGCATGTAATATTCTGTTGTCGGGATCTGTTAACATTCGATATGGAATTGGTACAAAAATAGTGGCATGTATTATTCTGTTGTCGGGATCTGTTAACATTCGATATATAGGATTGGTACAAAAATAGTGGCATGTAATATTCTGTTGTCGGGATCTGTTATTATTCGATATATAGGATTGGTACAAAATAGTAGCATGTATTATTCTGTTGTCGGGATCTGTTATTATTCGATATATAGGATTGGTACAAAAATAGCACCATGTATTATTCTGTTGTCGGGATCTGTTATTATTCGATATTGGATTGGTACAAAAATAGTGGCATGTATTATTCTGTTGTCGGGATCTTTTATTATTCGATATAGGATTGGTACAAAAATAGTGGCATGTATTATTCTGTTGTCGGGATCTGTTTTTATTCGATATATAGGATTGGTACAAAAATAGTGGCATGTAATATTCTGTTGTTCGGATCTGTTAACATTCGATATGGGATTGGTACAAAAATAGTGGCATGTATTATTCTGTTGTCGGGATCTGTTAACATTCGATATATAGGAGTGGTACAAAAATAGCACCATGTATTATTCTGTTGTCGGGATCTGTTATTATTCGATATAGGATTGGTTCAAAAATAGTGGCATGTTTTATTCTGTTGTTGGGATCTGTTAGTGTTCGATTTGGGAATGGTACCAAAATAGTAGCATGTATTATTCTGTTGTCGGGATCTGTTAATGTTCGATTTGGGAATGGTACCAAAATAGTAGCATGTATTATTCTGTTGTCGGGATCTGGTTTATTCGATATATAGGATTGGTACAAAAATAGTGGCATGTAATATTCTGTTGTCGGGATCTGTTAACATTCGATAGATAGGATTGGTAATAAAATAGTAGCATGTATTATTATTCTGTGCTCGGGATCAGTTAACATTCGATATATAGGATTGGTACAAAAATAGCACCATGTATTATTCTGTTGTCGGGATCTGTTATTATTCGATATGTAGGATTGGTACAAAAATAGTGGAATGTAATATTCTGTTGTCGGGATCTGTTATTATTCGATGTAGGATTGGTACAAAAATAGTAGCATGTATTATTCTATTGTCGGGATCTGTTATTATTCGATATAGGATTGGCTCAAAAATAGTGGCATGTATTATTCTGTTGTTGGGATCTGTTATTCTTCGATATATAGGATTGGTACAAAATAGTGGCATGTATTATTCTGTTGTCAGGATCTGTTATTATTCGATATATAGGATTGGTACAAAAATAGCACCATGTATTATTCTGTTGTCGGGATCTGTTATTATTCGATATAGGATTGGTTCAAAAATAGTGGCATGTATTATTCTGTTGTTGGGACCTGTTACTGTTCGATTTGGGAATGGTACAAAAATAGTAGCATGTATTATACTGTTGTCGGGATCTGTTATTATTCGATATATAGGATTGGTACAAAAATAGTGGCATGTAATATTCTGTTGTCGGGATCTGTTGTTATTCGATGTAGGATTGGTACAAAAATTGTAGCATGTATTATTCTGTTGTCGGGATCTGTTATTATTCTATATATAGGATTGGTACAAAAATAGTGGCATGTAATATTCTGTTGTCGGGATCTGTTATTATTCGATATAGGATTGGTTCAAAAATAGTAGCATGTATTATTCTGTTGTTGGGATCTGTTATGATTCGATATATAGGATTGGTACAAAAATAGTGGCATGTAATATTCTGTTGTCGGGATCTGTTAACATTCGATATGGGATTGGTACAAAAATAGTGGCATGTATTATTCTGTTTTCGGGATCGGTTAACATTAGATATGGGATTGGTCCAAAAATAGTAGCATGTATTATTCTGTTTTCAGGATCTGTTAATGTTCGATTTGGGAATGGTACCAAAATAGTAGCATGTATTATTCTGTTGTCGGGATCTGTTATTATTCGATATATAGGATTGGTACAAAAATAGTGGCATGTAATATTCTGTTGTCGGGATCTGTCAACATTCGATATATAGGATTGGTACAAAAATAGCACCATGTATTATTCTGTTGTCGGGATCTGTTATTATTCGATATGTAGAATTGGTACAAAAATTGTACCATGTATTATTCTGTTGTCGGGATCTGTTATTATTCGATATATAGGATTGGTACAAAAATAGTGGCATGTAATATTCTGTTGTCGGGATCGGTTAACATTCGATATGGGATTGGTACAAAAATAGTAGCATGTATTATTCTGTTGTCGGGATCTGTTAATGTTCGATTTGGGATTGGTACAAAAATAGTGGCATGTATTATTCTGTTGTCGGAATCTGTTTTTATTCGATATATAGGATTGGTACAAAAATAGTGGCATGTAATATTCTGTTGTCGGGATCTGTTAATGTTCGATTTGGGATTGGTACAAAAATAGTAGCATGTATTATTCTGTTGTCGGGATCTGTTATTATTCGATATATAGGATTGGTACAAAAATAGTGGCATGTATTATTCTGTTGTCGGGATCTGTTAATGTTCGATTTGGGAATGGTACCAAAATAGTAGCATGTATTATTCTGTTGTCGGAATCTGTTTTTATTCGATATATAGGATTGGTACTAAAATAGTAGCATGTACTATTATTCTGTGTTCGGGATCAGTTAACATTCGATATATAGGATTGGTACAAAAATAGCACCATGTATTATTCTGTTGTCGGGATCTGTTATTATTCGATATAGGATTGGTTCAAAAATAGTGGCATGTTTTATTCTGTTGTTGGGATCTGTTAATGTTCGATTTGGGAATGGTACAACAATAGTAGCATGTATTATTCTGTTGTTGGGATCTGTTACTGTTCGATTTGGGAATGGTACCAAAATAGTAGCATGTATTATACTGTTGTCGGGATCTGTTATTATTCGATATATAGGATTGGTACAAAAATAGTAGCATGTATTATTCTGTTTTCGGGATCTGTTAATGTTCGATTTGGGAATGGTACCAAAATAGTAGCATGTATTATTCTGTTGTCGGGATCTGTTATTATTCGATATATAGGATTGGTACAAAATTAGTGGCATGTAATATTCTGTTGTCGGGATCTGTTAACATTCGATATGGAATTGGTACAAAAATAGTGGCATGTATTATTCTGTTGTCGGGATCTGTTAACATTCGATATATAGGATTGGTACAAAAATAGTGGCATGTAATATTCTGTTGTCGGGATCTGTTATTATTCGATATATAGGATTGGTACAAAATAGTAGCATGTATTATTCTGTTGTCGGGATCTGTTATTATTCGATATATAGGATTGGTACAAAAATAGCACCATGTATTATTCTGTTGTCGGGATCTGTTATTATTCGATATTGGATTGGTACAAAAATAGTGGCATGTATTATTCTGTTGTCGGGATCTTTTATTATTCGATATAGGATTGGTACAAAAATAGTGGCATGTATTATTCTGTTGTCGGGATCTGTTTTTATTCGATATATAGGATTGGTACAAAAATAGTGGCATGTAATATTCTGTTGTTCGGATCTGTTAACATTCGATATGGGATTGGTACAAAAATAGTGGCATGTATTATTCTGTTGTCGGGATCTGTTAACATTCGATATATAGGAGTGGTACAAAAATAGCACCATGTATTATTCTGTTGTCGGGATCTGTTATTATTCGATATAGGATTGGTTCAAAAATAGTGGCATGTTTTATTCTGTTGTTGGGATCTGTTAGTGTTCGATTTGGGAATGGTACCAAAATAGTAGCATGTATTATTCTGTTGTCGGGATCTGTTAATGTTCGATTTGGGAATGGTACCAAAATAGTAGCATGTATTATTCTGTTGTCGGGATCTGGTTTATTCGATATATAGGATTGGTACAAAAATAGTGGCATGTAATATTCTGTTGTCGGGATCTGTTAACATTCGATAGATAGGATTGGTAATAAAATAGTAGCATGTATTATTATTCTGTGCTCGGGATCAGTTAACATTCGATATATAGGATTGGTACAAAAATAGCACCATGTATTATTCTGTTGTCGGGATCTGTTATTATTCGATATGTAGGATTGGTACAAAAATAGTGGAATGTAATATTCTGTTGTCGGGATCTGTTATTATTCGATGTAGGATTGGTACAAAAATAGTAGCATGTATTATTCTATTGTCGGGATCTGTTATTATTCGATATAGGATTGGCTCAAAAATAGTGGCATGTATTATTCTGTTGTTGGGATCTGTTATTCTTCGATATATAGGATTGGTACAAAATAGTGGCATGTATTATTCTGTTGTCAGGATCTGTTATTATTCGATATATAGGATTGGTACAAAAATAGCACCATGTATTATTCTGTTGTCGGGATCTGTTATTATTCGATATAGGATTGGTTCAAAAATAGTGGCATGTATTATTCTGTTGTTGGGACCTGTTACTGTTCGATTTGGGAATGGTACAAAAATAGTAGCATGTATTATACTGTTGTCGGGATCTGTTATTATTCGATATATAGGATTGGTACAAAAATAGTGGCATGTAATATTCTGTTGTCGGGATCTGTTGTTATTCGATGTAGGATTGGTACAAAAATTGTAGCATGTATTATTCTGTTGTCGGGATCTGTTATTATTCTATATATAGGATTGGTACAAAAATAGTGGCATGTAATATTCTGTTGTCGGGATCTGTTATTATTCGATATAGGATTGGTTCAAAAATAGTAGCATGTATTATTCTGTTGTTGGGATCTGTTATGATTCGATATATAGGATTGGTACAAAAATAGTGGCATGTAATATTCTGTTGTCGGGATCTGTTAACATTCGATATGGGATTGGTACAAAAATAGTGGCATGTATTATTCTGTTTTCGGGATCGGTTAACATTAGATATGGGATTGGTCCAAAAATAGTAGCATGTATTATTCTGTTTTCAGGATCTGTTAATGTTCGATTTGGGAATGGTACCAAAATAGTAGCATGTATTATTCTGTTGTCGGGATCTGTTATTATTCGATATATAGGATTGGTACAAAAATAGTGGCATGTAATATTCTGTTGTCGGGATCTGTCAACATTCGATATATAGGATTGGTACAAAAATAGCACCATGTATTATTCTGTTGTCGGGATCTGTTATTATTCGATATGTAGAATTGGTACAAAAATTGTACCATGTATTATTCTGTTGTCGGGATCTGTTATTATTCGATATATAGGATTGGTACAAAAATAGTGGCATGTAATATTCTGTTGTCGGGATCTGTTAACATTCGATATGGGATTGGTACAAAAATAGTGGCATGTATTATTCTGTTGTTGGGACCTGTTACTGTTCGATTTGGGAATGGTACCAAAATAGTAGCATGTATTATTCTGTTGTCGGGATCTGTTATTATTCGATATATAGGATTGGTACAAAAATAGTGGCATGTAATATTCTGTTGTCGGGATCAGCTATTATTCGATGTGGGATTGGTTCCAAAATAGTAGCATGTAATATTCTGTTGTCGGGATCAGCTATTATTCGATGTGGGATTGGTTCCAAAATAGAAGCATGTATTATTCTCTTGTCGGGATCTGTTAATATTCGATATGGGATTGGTACAAAAATAGTAGCATGTATTATTCTGTTGTCGGGATCTGTTAATGTTCGATTTGGGAATGGTACCAAAATAGTAGCATGTATTATTCTGTTGTCGGGATCTGTTAACATTCGATATATAGGGTTTTTACAAAAATAGTAGCATGTATTATACTGTTGTCGGGATCTGTTATTATTCGATATAGGATTGGTTCAATAATAGTGGCATGTTTTATTCTGTTGTTGGGATCTGTTAATGTTCGATTTGGGAATGGTACCAAAATAGTAGCATGTATTATTCTGTTGTCGGGATCTGTTATTGTTCGATATATAGGATTGGTACAAAAATAGTGGAATGTAATATTCTGTTGTCGGGATCTGTTATTATTCAATGTAGGATTGGTACAAAAATAGTAGCATGTATTATTCTATTGTCGGGATCTGTTATTATTCTATATAGGATTGGTTCAAAAATAGTGGCATGTATTATTCTGTTGTCGGGATCTGTTAATGTTCGATTTGGGAATGGTACCAAAATAGTAGCATGTATTATACTGTTGTCGGGATCTGTTATTATTCGATATATAGGATTGGTACAAAAATAGCACCATGTATTATTCTGTTGTCGGGATCTGTTATTATTCGATATAGGATTGGTTCAAAAATAGTAGCATGTATTATTCTGTTGTTGGGACCTGTTACTGTTCGATTTGGGAATGGTACCAAAATAGTAGCATGTATTATACTGTTGTCGGGATCTGTTATTATTCGATATATAGGATTGGTACAAAAATTGTAGCATGTATTATTCTGTTGTCGGAATCTGTTAACATTCGATATGGGATTGGTACAAACATAGTGGCATGTAATATTCTGTTGTCGGGATCTGTTAATGTTCGATTTGGGAATGGTACCAAAATAGTAGCATGTATTATTCTGTTGTCGGGATCTGTTATTATTCGATATATAGGATTGGTACAAAAATAGTGGCATGTAATATTCTGTTGTCGGGATCGGTTAACATTCGATATGGGATTGGTACAAAAATAGTAGCATGTATTATTCTGTTGTCGGGATCTGTTAATGTTCGATTTGGGATTGGTACAAAAATAGTAGCATGTATTATTCTGTTGTCGGGATCTGTTATTATTCGATATATAGGATTGGTACAAAAATAGTGGCATGTATTATTCTGTTGTCGGGATCTGTTAATGTTCGATTTGGGAATGGTACCAAAATAGTAGCATGTATTATTCTGATGTCGGGATCTGTTTTTATTCGATATATAGGATTGGTACAAAAATAGTGGCATGTAATATTCTGTTGTCGGGATCTGTTAACATTCGATATATAGGATTGGTACTAAAATAGTAGCATGTACTATTATTCTGTGTTCGGGATCAGTTAACATTCGATATATAGGATTGGTACAAAAATAGCACCATGTATTATTCTGTTGTCGGGATCTGTTATTATTCGATATTTGATTGGTACAAAAATAGTGGCATGTAATATTCTGTTGTCGAGATCTGTTATTACTCGATATATAGGATTGGTACAAAAATAGTGGCATGTATTATTCTGTTGTCGGGATCTGCTTTTATTCGATATATAGGATTGGCACAAAAATAGTGGCATGTAATATTCTGTTGTCGGGATCTGTTAACATTCGATAGGGGATTGTTACAAACATAGCGGTATGTATTATTCTGTTGTCGGGATCTGTTAACATTCGATATATAGGAGTGGTACAAAAATAGCACCATGTATTATTCTGTTGTCGGGATCTGTTATTATTCGATATAGGATTGGTTCAAAAATAGTGGCATGTTTTATTCTGTTGTTGGGATCTGTTAATGTTCGATTTGGGAATGGTACAACAATAGTAGCATGTATTATTCTGTTGTTGGGATCTGTTACTGTTCGATTTGGGAATGGTACCAAAATAGTAGCATGTATTATACTGTTGTCGGGATCTGTTATTATTCGATATATAGGATTGGTACAAAAATAGTAGCATGTATTATTCTGTTTTCGGGATCTGTTAATGTTCGATTTGGGAATGGTACCAAAATAGTAGCATGTATTATTCTGTCGTCGGGATCTGTTATTATTCGATATATAGGATTGGTACAAAATTAGTGGCATGTAATATTCTGTTGTCGGGATCTGTTAACATTCGATATGGAATTGGTACAAAAATAGTGGCATGTATTATTCTGTTGTCGGGATCTGTTAACATTCGATATATAGGATTGGTACAAAAATAGTGGCATGTAATATTCTGTTGTCGGGATCTGTTATTATTCGATATATAGGATTGGTACAAAATAGTAGCATGTATTATTCTGTTGTCGGGATCTGTTAACATTCGATATATAGGATTGGTACAAAAATAGCACCATGTATTATTCTGTTGTCGGGATCTGTTATTATTCGATATTGGATTGGTACAAAAATAGTGGCATGTATTATTCTGTTGTCGGGATCTTTTATTATTCGATATAGGATTGGTACAAAAATAGTGGCATGTATTATTCTGTTGTCGGGATCTGTTTTTATTCGATATATAGGATTGGTACAAAAATAGTGGCATGTAATATTCTGTTGTTGGGATCTGTTAACATTCGATATGGGATTGGTACAAAAATAGTGGCATGTATTATTCTGTTGTCGGGATCTGTTAACATTCGATATATAGGAGTGGTACAAAAATAGCACCATGTATTATTCTGTTGTCGGGATCTGTTATTATTCGATATAGGATTGGTTCAAAAATAGTGGCATGTTTTATTCTGTTGTTGGGATCTGTTAGTGTTCGATTTGGGAATGGTACCAAAATAGTAGCATGTATTATTCTGTTGTCGGGATCTGTTAATGTTCGATTTGGGAATGGTACCAAAATAGTAGCATGTATTATTCTGTTGTCGGGATCTGGTTTATTCGATATATAGGATTGGTACAAAAATAGTGGCATGTAATATTCTGTTGTCGGGATCTGTTAACATTCGATAGATAGGATTGGTAATAAAATAGTAGCATGTATTATTATTCTGTGCTCGGGATCAGTTAGCATTCGATATATAGGATTGGTACAAAAATAGCACCATGTATTATTCTGTTGTCGGGATCTGTTATTATTCGATATGTAGGATTGGTACAAAAATAGTGGAATGTAATATTCTGTTGTCGGGATCTGTTATTATTCGATGTAGGATTGGTACAAAAATAGTAGCATGTATTATTCTATTGTCGGGATCTGTTATTATTCGATATAGGATTGGTTCAAAAATAGTGGCATGTATTATTCTGTTGTTGGGATCTGTTATTCTTCGATATATAGGATTGGTACAAAATAGTGGCATGTATTATTCTGTTGTCAGGATCTGTTATTATTCGATATATAGGATTGGTACAAAAATAGCACCATGTATTATTCTGTTGTCGGGATCTGTTATTATTCGATATAGGATTGGTTCAAAAATAGTGGCATGTATTATTCTGTTGTTGGGACCTGTTACTGTTCGATTTGGGAATGGTACAAAAATAGTAGCATGTATTATACTGTTGTCGGGATCTGTTATTATTCGATATATCGGATTGGTACAAAAATAGTGGCATGTAATATTCTGTTGTCGGGATCTGTTGTTAATCGATGTAGGATTGGTACAAAAATTGTAGCATGTATTATTCTGTTGTCGGGATCTGTTATTATTCTATATATAGGATTGGTACAAAAATAGTGGCATGTAATATTCTGTTGTCGGGATCTGTTATTATTCGATATAGGATTGGTTCAAAAATAGTAGCATGTATTATTCTGTTGTTGGGATCTGTTATGATTCGATATATAGGATTGGTACAAAAATAGTGGCATGTAATATTCTGTTGTCGGGATCTGTTAACATTTGATATGGGATTGGTACAAAAATAGTGGCATGTATTATTCTGTTTTCGGGATCGGTTAACATTAGATATGGGATTGGTACAAAAATAGTAGCATGTATTATTCTGTTTTCAGGATCTGTTAATGTTCGATTTGGGAATGGTACCAAAATAGTAGCATGTATTATTCTGTTGTCGGGATCTGTTATTATTCGATATATAGGATTGGTACACAAATAGTGGCATGTAATATTCTGTTGTCGGGATCTGTCAACATTCGATATATAGGATTGGTACAAAAATAGCACCATGTATTATTCTGTTGTCGGGATCTGTTATTATTCGATATGTAGAATTGGTACAAAAATTGTACCATGTATTATTCTGTTGTCGGGATCTGTTATTATTCGATATATAGGATTGGTACAAAAATAGTGGCATGTAATATTCTGTTGTCGGGATCTGTTAACATTCGATATGGGATTGGTACAAAAATAGTGGCATGTAATATTCTGTTGTCGGGATCAGCTATTATTCGATGTGGGATTGGTTCCAAAATAGTAGCATGTAATATTCTGTTGTCGGGATCAGCTATTATTCGATGTGGGATTGGTTCCAAAATAGAAGCATGTATTATTCT
Organism: Saccoglossus kowalevskii; assembly: GCF_978046115.1. Classification (NCBI taxonomy): domain Eukaryota; kingdom Metazoa; phylum Hemichordata; class Enteropneusta; family Harrimaniidae; genus Saccoglossus; species Saccoglossus kowalevskii. The sequence continues at coordinate 719,896 of NC_140643.1, read as the reverse complement.
CTTGTCGGGATCTGTTAATATTCGATATGGGATTGGTACAAAAATAGTAGCATGTATTATTCTGTTGTCGGGATCTTTTATTATTCGATATAGGATTGGTACAAAAATAGTGGCATGTATTATTCTGTTGTCGGGATCTGTTTTTATTCGATATATAGGATTGGTACAAAAATAGTGGCATGTAATATTCTGTTGTTGGGATCTGTTAACATTCGATATGGGATTGGTACAAAAATAGTGGCATGTATTATTCTGTTGTCGGGATCTGTTAACATTCGATATATAGGAGTGGTACAAAAATAGCACCATGTATTATTCTGTTGTCGGGATCTGTTATTATTCGATATAGGATTGGTTCAAAAATAGTGGCATGTTTTATTCTGTTGTTGGGATCTGTTAGTGTTCGATTTGGGAATGGTACCAAAATAGTAGCATGTATTATTCTGTTGTCGGGATCTGTTAATGTTCGATTTGGGAATGGTACCAAAATAGTAGCATGTATTATTCTGTTGTCGGGATCTGGTTTATTCGATATATAGGATTGGTACAAAAATAGTGGCATGTAATATTCTGTTGTCGGGATCTGTTAACATTCGATAGATAGGATTGGTAATAAAATAGTAGCATGTATTATTATTCTGTGCTCGGGATCAGTTAACATTCGATATATAGGATTGGTACAAAAATAGCACCATGTATTATTCTGTTGTCGGGATCTGTTATTATTCGATATGTAGGATTGGTACAAAAATAGTGGAATGTAATATTCTGTTGTCGGGATATGTTATTATTCGATGTAGGATTGGTACAAAAATAGTAGCATGTATTATTCTATTGTCGGGATCTGTTATTATTCGATATAGGATTGGTTCAAAAATAGTGGCATGTATTATTCTGTTGTTGGGATCTGTTATTCTTCGATATATAGGATTGGTACAAAATAGTGGCATGTATTATTCTGTTGTTGGGATCTGTTATTCTTCGATATATAGGATTGGTTCAAAAATAGTGGCATGTATTATTCTGTTGTCGGGATCTGTTATTATTCGATATATAGGATTGGTACAAAAATAGTGGCATGTAATATTCTGTTGTCGGGATCTGTTATTATTCGATATGTAGAATTGGTACAAAAATTGTACCATGTATTATTCTGTTGTCGGGATCTGTTATTATTCGATATATAGGATTGGTACAAAAATAGTGGCATGTAATATTCTGTTGTCGGGATCTGTTAACATTCGATATGGGATTGGTACAAAAATAGTGGCATGTAATATTCTGTTGTCGGGATCAGCTATTATTCGATGTGGGATTGGTTCCAAAATAGTAGCATGTAATATTCTGTTGTCGGGATCAGCTATTATTCGATGTGGGATTGGTTCCAAAATAGAAGCATGTATTATTCTCTTGTCGGGATCTGTTAATATTCGATATGGGATTGGTACAAAAATAGTAGCATGTATTATTCTGTTGTCGGGATCTGTTAATATTCGATATGGAATAGGTACAAAAATAGTGGCATGTATTATTCTGTTGTCGGGATCGGTTAACATTCGATATGGGATTGGTACAAAAATAGTAGCATGTATTATTCTGTTTTCGGGATATGTTAATGTTCGATTTGTGAATGGTACCAAAATAGTAGCATGTATTATTCTGTTGTCGGGATCTGTTATTATTCGATATATAGGATTGGTACAAAAATAGTGGCATGTATTATTCTGTTGTCGGGACCTGTTATTATTCGATATAGGATTGGTACAAAAATAGTGGCATGTAATATTCTGTTGTCGGGATCTGTTAACATTCGATTAAAATTAACATTTCTAGTCAAATCCACAACTTTTTTAGTCGGCCCGAACCGAGGGCTTCAGCGCTCAAAGCGAGCGAAAGTATACGGCAAATGTGCCGTGATGGTGTTGTATAACTTTGTAGAATTTTGAACTTTGTATTGCACTGTAACTTTATTTCAAGTTTTTAATCAGAATCATTTGTTTCGTGTAGTAAAGAAAAATCTGCAATGTGTTCATGATATACAGTATTGTTTTTCAAGTTGATATACCGTGTTATTTGCTGTTTTAGCTAAGATTGAAACTCACAATTCTTATCTGACGTTCAATGTGATTGACATGTGTTTATTGTTGAGAGTCTGTCATTTAATTTTCAGAGATTTATTCAAGTTAATTTAAAAATTTATCATGTTCGATTCAGGTTATCCCGAGATCTTCTCGTGATTTCTGCGCCCCGAAGTATGTCGCGCGCAGTTATCTAACAGTGGGATGGGAAATTCCCATTTGATAATATTTGATTGAACAATTTCGTTATGCATAATTGCAGTTGTGGGGTTGAACATTTAAACATTTCATTAATGATTGAGTCTGGGCCAGGTGATTTATCTGTTTTTGTTTTTAATAGCCCAATTAATATCTTGAACGCTAATTTCTTTATCGAGATCAGGGTTAATGGTTTGATTAACTTGGTATTCTTTTAGTACGGATTTGACCTCAGAATCAATTACAGAATTATTTGCAGTATCTATAATTTAAAGAGATGAAAAATAATTTGTCCATTCTGTAGATGAAATTGAAGGGGTTTGTTGATGATTTGTAGGATTATTAAAATCCTGAATGTGTTTAATAATTTTCCAAAAACTTGTAGGATTGTGATTTTCCAAATTTAGTAAATTTTGTAAGATTTTTTCTTTGAACTTGTTCTTCTTCAGTTTAATAAGTTTTTTGTATTGCTTATTCAGTCTCATTCTCGCAGTTCTTAGGTTTCGGTCAAAAGGAAATTTATTAACTTTACTTGAGATATCTTTGAGTATTTTCCTTGCTTTTTCGAGGTCACTATCAAATCATTTTAGTTTATTTTTCGTTTTTCTTGTGTCATTTTTATTCTTGGTTTTAATTTCAACAAATTTCAAAGTATCAGCTGCACAATGAATGATGTCATTAAATGCAGAGTCAGTACTTTCATTGGAATCAAATCTAGTTTCCAGAAAACTGGTTATTTTGTTCAGTGATTCAGTTGAATTTAATTGCAAGAAGAAATTAGGTTTAGATAAATTATCCCAAATGTATTTTTTGTAAGGATTTAATGGAGGATCAGGGTTGTGTTATCAATATTATGTGTAATAATAGCCATAGATAATGCACAATGGGCCGGGATACGATTTAGCTCATTAACTCTGAAATATTTCACCTGTTGTAGAAATGATTTTTGCAGAATACAGTAGTCTACTTGACTGACACCATTATATTGATAACATGTTACCTTCCCTGACAAAGCTCCTATTACTCTTCCATTTGCAATTACCATGTCTGTAGTTAGACAAAGATTACATAAGTATTTTCAATATTTGTTGTTAGTATTGTCCATTGATTGTCTGGTATTGATTGATTGGGTATAGGGTATTAATATATATATTTTATTGTAATATTACCATCTATGCAAAGTACTTATTTTATTATAATTTTATTCTTTATTGTAATTTTATCTATATCTCAACAGAAAATTTTATAAACATACTAAAACTAAAAGATAAACAAATATTTAAGAGAGTTAAGTAAATTTATTTACCAGTGCTTTATTATGAGGGAAGACAGTTTAAAAAAAGGATTACCAGCTGCCTCATAACAAAGAAACACTATTTTCTTTTTTACTATGCATGTGTTTTATAAATTATCTTCTTTTTTTCTAACTGTTATGTATTTTATTAGTTTTAGTTATATTTGTAATTTTGTTTTGTCATTATTTTTTATATATATTACCTTTATTGTATTTATCAACACCCCATTGTGGATACGATTTCAATAAAGTTATTATTATTATTATTATTATTATTATTATTATTATTATTATTATTATTATTATTCAATGAAGAAATATCTTTACCCAATCACGATTAGACCTTTTGTGTGTCCCTAATTTGTAACCATCACTACTTGCAAATACTACAATATCGTTAGGTTTCAGCCATCATATTCTTTAACAATCTACCCTTACCTGTGTCACACAAGTTTCAATGATTATCATAAGACTTTCTATATTTGCCGTTGATTATTCATTCAGTTTCTGGTGATTGTCATCGGGACGACACAATTTCAAGCATAGATTTTAAACAATTATTTTCAGCCCGTTGTTTCTGTAGCCGAAAACGATATGTGATTGTCGTTTCTTGCATGAATTTGTGGCTGATGAAATTCAGGAATGTCAGTCTTGGCAACTTTACATGCCCGAGTTAGTGCTTGGTCAATCAGAAGGAAACAGAGTACGGAGAGGACGGAGATATTTCACATTATCGATCACATGCAACTATAAATTAACAATGTCTTATGCCAGACTCGATGAAGTTCTTTCATCTGACGCTGCTGAGACGCATACTCAACCATAAGCACGCAACTGTTCGATGGCTGCCATAGAGTTTACCACGGTCATATTCTAAGTTCTCAGTACTCTCAAAATTACTAGCACTGGGTGTTCACATGATCAGCAGTACCGATGTTCAGTGGTACTCACTAAAACAAAGGACCGCGAAGGACCGAAGGACCTAACCGAAAGACCGAAGGACTTAAACGGGTGTAATGACTATAAAACCTGATACAAATTAGGTTGTTATACGTTGCATTTGTTCACAAATTATGCAATAGCGATTAAATTTACAAAAATACGTTGATAAATACATTACATGAAAAATATAAAAGCGAAGGACCACAATCATATTATAAATATGAGAGAAGGACCTCGTTTTTATTGTAAATATGAGCGAAGGACCATGATTACGTGATAAATATTAGCGAAGGACCATGAGTAGTGATAAATATGAGCGAAGGACCATGAGTACGTTATAAATATGAACGAAGGACCATGTTTATATTATAAATATGAGCGACGGGCCACGTTTGTATTATAAATATGAGCGAAGGACCACGATTACGTGATAAATATGAGCGAAGGACCACGTTAAACTTTATATTATAAATATGAGCGAAGGACCATGTTTGTATTATACATATGAGCGAAGGACCACGTTTATATTATAAATATGAGCGAAGGACCACGTTTATATTATAAATATGAGCGAAGGACCATGAGTACGTTATAAATATGAGCGAAGGACCACGTTTATATTATAAATAAGAGCGAAGGACCACGATTACGTGATAAATATGAGCGAAGGACTACGTTTATATTATAAATTTGAGTGAAGGCCCACGTTTATATTATAAATATGAGCGAAGGACCATGATTACGTGACAAATATGAGCGAAGGACCATGATTACGTGATAAATATTAGCGAAGGACCACGTTTATATTATAAATATGAGCGAATGACCACGTTCATCTTATAAATATGAGCGAAGGACCACGTTTATATTATAAATATGAGCGAAGGACCACGTTTATATTATAAATATGAGCGAAGGACCATGATTACGTGACAAATATGAGCGAAGGACCGCGTTCATATAATAAATATGTGAGAAGGACCATGAGTACGTTATAAATATGAGCGAAGGACCACGTTCATATAATAAATATGAGCGACGGCCCACGTTTGTATTATAAATATGAGCGAAGGACCACGATTACATGATAAATATGAGCAAAGGACCACGTTTATATTATAAATAAGAGCGAAGGACCGCGTTTATATTATCAATATGAGCGAAGGACCACGTTTATATTATAAATATGAGCAAAGGACCACGTTTATATTATAAATATGAGCGAAGGACCACGTTTATATTATAAATATGAGCGAGGACCACGTTTATATTATAAATAAGAGCGAAGGACCACGTTTAACAATCACTTTAATGTATGCTATTCAATATCACGTATTGTCGGCTCCGCTCCGATGTTAGCAATGCACATTTCAATTAAAAAACTGAATATTTTTATTAGAAAATGAACAATATGTATAATATCAAAGTAATCAGATTTTGGTTTACAACAAGAATTAAAAAATATCACTTTTTACCAAAAATATTCATCAAAATTTGAGAATTAAAGATATCGTCACGAAATGAATTAATCTGAGAGAGGTATACATATAGTACCTATATATATATAATATCAAAGCAATCAGACCTGCGGTTTTCAACAAGTCAAAAATATCACTTTTACCAAAAATGACAAAAATATTCATCAAAATTGGAGAATTAAGGATGTCAACACGAAATGAAAAAATCTATGTACACGACACCAAGAATCAAAGCAATAAGAATTGTAGTTTTCAAGAATAAGTTGAAAATAAAAAAGTTGACACGAACGATGACGAACAATCACTTATATGATAAGCTCCGATCGACAAAGTCGTAAGCGGAGCTAAAAAAGATAAATTATTATACAACAATTAACAAAGTAATCATTTATTTTTTTCTATGCTAAACTGTCACGTGATTCTATTCGAATGACCAAGGCACTGACGAGTACATAACACTAAACGCGTAACAAGATTAATAAATGTACTGGCATTTCCTTTAAACCACATATACAAAATACACTGATGTATATTGACTGTTTGTGTTTACAATAATACAGCCGTAGTTTTGGCCAATTTGATTAAAATCTGATGTAGTGTACGGGCTTTAATTATTTTGGCTATAAACTTATTTTAATTTTATTACTTTTGTTATTAATGCCCTTTTATCTCATTATTTTACTTTGATTTTGTGATTTTTTTTAATTCCGCCCTACCTACATCTGATCCGACGCCTATGTAAGTCCCGTTCAAATCTCGCGTAAGTATCAGCCAATCACAGCCCCCCTTTTATACAGGCTGTCGGTTGCTTACTTTTCAGTGTATACGGGCAATCTTTCTGTACATTATATTTTGCCCACTTGAATAAATCATTATAGAAAATTGCTAGTATATTTTTATTTGCAAAAGAAATTCCACAGCATTTTACAATTTTTGTCATTACATTGAATATTTTTTTCACTTCCAACAAATGTGTACACTTCCAGATACATCTTCGCCAGCCAAGGTTCGTTCATTCAGTCATCGCTTCAATTTTACATCACTGAGCATAATTATCTAGAATGGAAGCAAAAAAATAAGTAAATCGTAATGATTAGAACACTGTAAACAGTTATAGTAAACAATGCAAACTGATTTTAAATTGTATAACGGTCACCGGCCCACGGCATCGACGCAGAAAATTGGAGCAAACAAATATTTCCTGATCAATTGCGATGTGTTCCAAATAAAAAATATTTTATTCCAGTCCAAATCAGCTCAATTACTTTAATAAAGAGTTATTGTAGAATGTACAAAATGTTGATACAATTTGATGAATATTTACCGTAGACGATTTTGGCCCAATCGTCAACAAAACATCACCCGTCTCCAGGGCAGGCGACTGGAAAAAGACACTGGTGTTCGGTCGAACCGGTGGAAACAAAATCAACACTCCCAGAATAACTATGCGGAATAACGATCTAAAACCATTCGAGTCACAATATTAACATAAAAATGACTTTCGTTGCATTTGACAATGATAAACTTACAGAAAAGCCGTGTTATTCACGGTCGCTAACGTCGGTATAATCCGCCATTTTATTTGAGTGTGTTTGCCACCCGGTGACGTCATCATGTGCGCTATAGAAGGAGGTATGTGATTCGTTTACTAAAATCGTCGATAGTGGGTCTCGTTGAAATCTCGTTACATAGGCGTCGGATCAGATGTAGGTAGGGCGGAATTTAAAAAAAAATCTCAAAATCAAAGTAAAATAATAAAATAAAAGGGCATCAATAACAAATATAATAAAAAATAAAATTAAAATTAGTTTATAGCCAAAATATTTAAAGCCCGTACACTACATCAGATTTTAATCAGATTGTAGTTTTGTCTAGCACACTTGCTCGTGGCGTTTCTAATACATATTATTATAAAACACGCTTAGTTAGAGTACACTCAGCTTCTTGTATTGTAATATTTTAAAGAGTTGAAACCAGTACAGATACATCTTGAATTTTCAAGGTGAATGTTCCGGCGAAGCACTCCACTATCACCTTGAAGTATTTCATTAGGAATATGTGTATGTGACAATGCCCTCACAGTTTAGAATCAGTTTACCAACAGCCAATCATATTGCTTCTTTCATCAACGCGCTTGACCAAGCTATCAACATTGTCGGGGCAGAGCTAAGTCACAAGACGCTATTAAAGACGCGCACCACTCTGCCATGTATTCCTATATGGGCTCTGCGCGAGCTGCTGTGGAACGCCGGTCGAAAAGCCGTTGAAAATAGCTAAAATCGAAAAAACAGCACAAACTTAACTTTAAAGAAATCCTAAACAACCAAATTTAAATATGTTGCATGTGCAGGGTAATCTTGTTACACGGTTCAGGGGGTGTCAACAACCATCCCAAAGTACCGTTTTCTGAAAGTTGTTGGCCCTTGTTTTCACCATGATGGTTGCCAGATAGTGAAAATGCTCGCACAGTGGAAGCTGTATTGGCTTGGATGTCGAGGCAATACACTATTCGGACAAAAGCCGTTCAGGGTACTAGTTCCGAGTCTGATGTGTTCGTTTTTAGTCGCACTGGAAATGGTAAATCATTATGTTATTATGCTTTACCAGCCTGTTGAGTATTATAGAAGAGTAGGTGTTATACCTCAAAGCTCATGGTGTCACTGCAACATATATTGGCAGAAATGAAGCCGAAGATGAAGACATCAGAAATGCAAAGCCCCAAACGCTTTTTGGTAGTCATTGTAACAAAGCTTTCTATTGGTCGGTAAACTTTCTATCGCGCAACCACGTGACATACACGGTTATGAATAGAATTACCGCACGGTGTTGTGGAGGGAGGAATGTTCGAACGGAGCAACACCGTGCAGGCGGACGATGGTACAGATACTGCTTCTTTATAAAGTACATCCATCGGGAAACTTCCAGCAAAAATGAAAATACAACAGTATCACGTTATTTGAAGCGATGACAAGGAAGAATAATTTGGGATTTGATTTTTATATACATACATATATTTCGAACACAGATTAATTTAATTGTTTTGAGCCTTTGAGTAAAGCACCAGTTTCCGAGACAGTGGGCTCTGAAATTCCGACTCATGATAATACACGACAAGATTATATTGATACTGTACAACTTGATATGGAGATTAGTACGGAGGAAGTGATAGCTGCAATAAAGAAATTAAAAATGAAAAAAAATTTGATGGCTTTAGAAATGAGTAATTCAAAATAGTAATCAAGATTTGATTACTGATTTGTCCAATTTTTAAGAAAGGTAGCATACACAACCCCGCTAATTACCGTGACATTTCCCTATTGAGTTGTTTTGGTAAGTTTTTTACAATTATTATTAACTAAAGAATAGTCAAATCGCTTGATACAAATAATATTCTCAGTGATAATCAGGCAGGCGTCCGGGCACTGAGGATAATATTTTACCCTGTCAACGCTAATTGAGAAATATAGAGTCGCTAGAAAGAGATTTTACGTTCGTTTTGTAGACTATAAAATGCGTTTGTTGACCGAGCTAGTTTATTTTTAAAGCTTGTTAGAGTAAGCTTTGGTTGTAAAATAGTCAATTTTTTAAAGAGTGTGTACAGTGTGGTTAAATATTATGTAAAATTACCGCATGGTTATACAAAAACGTATACATCTGAAATTGGGGTACAACAAAGGGCATAATAAGCCCAATTTGCATTTTTTCTAAACGATTTAGAAAAGGCTTTGAATAAAGCACCATTTAATGTGGTTGAATTGGATGATTATCCACTAACATGTCTTATGTATGCCGACGACACCGTTATTGTATCTGATAGTGCTTCGGGTTTACAGTTGCTACTTGCCAGATTTCAATTGTATTGTTAAACGTGGAAAATGTTTGTAAACATCACTAAAACTGAAATTATTATCTTCAATAGTATATTCTTGACTGTGATGACGATAACTTGGATTTGAAACTATTTGGAAATCAAATTGATATTGTTGTAAATTATACATATCTAGGTGTTGTCTTTGCCGAAAATGGTTCATTTAAGTTGGCATGTGTAATTTTGGCCCGAAAAACTTCGAAGGCGGCGTACGTGGTCAGGAAAGGAATTGGTAACGAGATTTCTCCAAAATTACTTAAAAAAATATTTAACTCTAAAATTAAACGAATTTTAAACTATGGAGCGGCAGTTATAGGAAATCGGTAATGTAAACCAATTGAAGATGTTCAGTTAAAGTGGTGTAAATATATATTAGGTGTGGGGCAAAATACAACCAGCAATGCAGTTATGGGGGAACTCGTACAATCTCCACAGAAATATAATCCGTATTAAATTTTGAAAACGTAATCTAGAAATGTCATCTAATCCACTCGTTTACAAAGCCTATAGAGAGTCCGAAAAAATGGCACTAGTAGGAAAGCCATCTTTTGCTTTAGCTATTAAGAAATTATTAATTAAACAAAATATGCATACTATTTGGGAGAATAGGTTTATTGATAAGATGAAATAACGTTGTTAATTGGAAAGAAAGGGAGTGATTGTTATTTCAAAAGTTGGAAAATGCTTTATTTGACAATGTTCGTAAATCCCCAAACAGTAGAAATAAGTTACGAACGTTTCGCCATTTTAAAACAAATATTTTTTATGAGAATTATTTGGGTATCGTTCGTGTTCCCTTGTACACACAAGCTTAACTAACTTTCAGTGCTCTAATCATAAGTTACACAGTGAGATCGGTAGATATTATGGAACTCCAGTGGAAAATAGAACCTGCCAAATATGTACAGATGCTGTTGAAGATGAGACTCATTTTCTGGTAGTTTGTCCAGCATATAACCATATTCTAAAACCAATTTTTGATTGAATTAACTACATTGAACCACAATTTGAGCTCCTTTCGCCTATCAGTAAACTTATATATATATTTTCTCAGGATAACCATGAAATCATCCAAATTCTTGCAAGATTTGTATACACAGCTTTTCTCAGATTAGATATAATTTGTTAGTGTGAGTTCTCTAATAGATGAGTTATAATATTTTATTTTATTGAGGCGATTAAAGTGATGCTTGTAACTTTATTTTGTATATGCATTGTAACCTGTTCCCCCAGGTTAATGGGGTATATTTCTTTAGAGAAATGGAAATAAAATAATGATAATATATAGTGTTTCCTTGACCTTTGACAGTTAAAATGTATGTACTATTGACGATTTTTGAATATGTTGAATTAGCCGTTTTGTCTTTGATAAACTGTTAACAACAATACAAAATAAATATGGATTTATTAATAATATATTTAACTCAACCTTTTTTTCATATCACTCATTATTTCAGAGTGCAGATATTTAGAGTCACTCTAATAAGCAATGCCAACAGAATTTAATATACGGTACATTCTTAACTGAGTTCATTTTGTATACAATAAATAAAATAATGCACTATGAATGCGATCGGTCCAAACTAGTAATTTATGTGTTAATATCGTCATTTTGACATGTTGATAATATACCAGTAGCTCACATATCATAATCAAGAATTAAGAATGGAATGCCCTTATATATCACCACTATAAATCACACACGTGCATTCTACTTGATATGTACATTATTTGATTTTGTCAAAATCACATCAGTATGCTTCCCAACTTTATATCCCTGTGTAAGTATTTGCACAATTATTTAACATGATTGGATTGATTATTTAACTGTTTTAACTGTTGATAACCTACACTAAAGCGAAGAGTTTCCTGTAAAATGCAGCTCTTGAGATACTGAAATAAATAACAATTAATAATTAGTTTATGTATGTAATCTTCCCGTGTGCTATAATATGGTAATACATAATCCAACAATTATTAGTGATTTGACACAGTGCACAAGTTTGATCTATTCGAAATCCGTTTAACCGAATACGCCTGACTTAATTAAATTTCACGGGGACTGGCTGTAATTACGCATTGAAGCGATGTATGTTCAACATGAAGGAATGGTTAAGGATCGGATGGAACTCGTATATCTCACTTATGTGATGCGAGCCCACTATCCCCTAAACAACGGCAATACATCCCGGCCTGCATGGTTAGAAAAATGTGCCAAAATGCCCAATCATTGCAAATTTCGGTAATCAAAATAAAAACAAAAACAAGCGACATCGTTACTTGGTGAACATTAAGTACAAAACTTTAACACGCCACAGTCGGTTATACCCTGCTTGTAAGAATAGCGAATATAAACTATCAATTATTAAACAAATAACATTAATTATTTCCAATAAAAATCGTGAAGAAATAGAAAATGTAGTTTAATTCCGGATTAATATCATATCAAGTGTCAAGGGGAAATGAACTGGAGTCATTTCATTTGGTTTTCTTTAGGCATTGACATTATAATTAAACTTGATTATATAATAGACTATTAAATCGTTCTGGGCGTGAGCGGAACTTATTTACGACTCAGTTAGCGCATGAGAGTATCCATGAGAATGAACTGAAGTCATAGAGACATCCAATCAGTGATGACACAGAATTCTGTGCCATCTACGTATTAACGTTGCAATTCAGCAGATCTTCTCGGATGCACTGAGAAGGGCAATCTAAATGACCGGAGTCAAGGCTACATTATAATGGAATTAAAACAAAACAAAACAAAATAGGGACTTCTTCTGCGTGATAACATAGTTTGAAATAATTGCTAAAATAATTGGCTTGGCATTAACCACACCCCAATCTTGGTACTTATATCATGTAATAATAGTCGTACTCTATATTGTGAATATTAAAGTGTATTGGGCTAATGTGAATATTTTGGACTGGAATGGTCATTGTCACCACATGTGTTCATCCCATACCCAATATACAACAACATCGGATTGCTTTATGTTGAGATGTAAGCAACTAAATGGTTTGCCAGGCACGGACGGTCAATTGGTTGTAGCCTGGTTTTACCAGACTGACAGTTCTGTGATAGGTATTTTTGATGGTTAAAACCTTTCACTTAGGTAACTGGGATTCGGTCGTTTCCACGCTAGGCTGACAAAAGACACACACAAGCTTCGTTCATGTTCCCAAAACGATTCTCTGCCAAGTCCCTCGTTTTCACTCGAGACAGCATTAAATCACTCTTTATTTCTTGTCACTCCTTAACCAATTACAATCAGTATAAGAGACTCCAAGGCCTTGCCTTCCAACAAACAACCAATCACATGAAAGTTTTACACATCATAATCAATTAATTACTCGTCAAGCTGTCTAGAGAAAACATTTCTATACATTGTCAACACTAACTAATATTGATGGGGTAATAATCTCGCACTAACATTCCACCAAGATACTACCTTTTTTAAACTCGCAAACAACATTGGTTTAGAATTACAGCTACTGTCTTGTATCTTAAAAACTGCAGAGTCATAAGATGTTTTTGGTTGATTTCGACCAGCTCGCCATCTGGTCTTGTCATTAACCTTTATCAGTATATGTCATGACAACCACTGTCAAACTGACTGAAATATAAATCATGATACAACCCCCTGTTTTACATTCTGCATGTTCTCCGAACATACCGTTCCAATACCAAGGATGTCATCACATTTATATTTCACACGTCAAATACATCAACAATTGTTAAGCAAGTAAAATACACTCTAATATAACAAAATACATAGTTTCAAATGAGTAAATACAATGATTACATATGGTAATTATAATTTCAAATAAAAAGCTATAAATTTAAACACTACTGTTATGATTCTAAAATACAATAGTTATATATATTTAAATAAAAAGATTATGAGGTTAAATACATTGGTTATATTTTCGAATATCCTACTCTATCAAGGAGAGGTGCCAGCACTTCACTTGCTATCCCAATTATTCAGTATTGGGTTCCCTATCTACTGCATACTAATAATATCCCTGGGAATCTCGGTATATACTTCAGATAGACCTACCAATAATCTATAATGATTCCCTACCCCTTCCACAGCCATGCACTTACTATCTTTCCACTTTGGTATCTTAACGGCTTTGGGCAAAGGAATTACACGTTCTACACCATGAAATTTGTATTTTAAATCACCCCATTCGATATTCAACACGGACGAAATTATACCTCGTTCAACTGTTAAATTCTCGATCACGGGTCGCTTTGCAAAGGCCAAATGGCTCGGAGACACGTACAGGGTCATAACATTTACCAAGACATACAGCTTGTCATTGGATATCTCTAAAATTAACTTAGTACGGGGCAATTTAGGTGCACGATACATTATAGAGCGATTACGATAACACTTGCACAATCGAATAACCGCCAATATTAATAAGAATCCTGAACACATTAAAATCAGAATTAACGTTTCATTTCGAAGTTGGATCATGGAACTCTTCAAATCTCGCAAGGGGTGGTCCGTAATTAACTCGTCTACTGGCAAATATAACGTTTTAGCCCGGGCCCTGGGAAGGGTTGCAATCAATATGCTCAAAGTTCTCACCTTACAAACTGTATATACTGACAAAATCAGTGACCCTGTGCTTATAATAGCCAGAATGGTTTCAATTATAGTAATAGTTTTGACTTCCAAAAACGGTAAGGCAGGGGTTTCATCCGTAATGTCGCTAAATAATTTGTCTACTTTTGAATAATAAATTGGTTTATTTTTTTCTTAATAAATCTGCCGTTCTGTTTAAATCTACCACCAAACGTGCATCAGAACGTACAATTTCCTCGAAATTCCCTCTGTTAATGGTGATGTTAGGGAGTTGTACTCGCCACGGGTTTTCATACATCGATTCCCCAGTAATTTCTGTCAAATCATCTGGGTCATAAAAGGGTATTAAGAATGGCAAATTTACCGGATGCAGAAACGTGGGGGCCTCATCTTCTGTGCAACTGGTTAACAATGGCTATATATAGAGATTGTCGGAATTTATAGCGCATCCACAGGGCAATTTAATTATACACATTGTACAACCTTCAATAGGCTCAGGGCTTTTATCCCCGCATGCTATTAACCATTTAGTATCATTGCTATTTACCAAAATATTCCCCTGTCCGATTTCGAGAATCTTAGGGTCGTATACTGGGTTGAGTATTAAATCTATTTTACACGTGTTATGAATTTCCTCTTTATTATCATAGAACAAGGCCTTCGTACACGACGACTTACGCATATTTATCATGGTAATCACAGAGGGACAATCTTTTACTGTCAGACCAGTACAAGACGAAATTTGGTCTGCACTCATTTCAACGTAGTAAGTTTCATCTTCATTAACCCCAAAATACTCTGCAACTGACGTTACCTTCGTGCGCCCGTTCTTTGCTGTATTATTGTCGAAATGCTGAGGTTTATCACCTAAATCATAAGGGAGGGGCATAGGCATGACTATCACTTTATACACTTCGAATATGTCGTTTTTTATAGTAATGGGAATTCCAACCTTTATGTACACATTATTGTCTGTACGCCGAAATGTCACTCTCGCATTATGGTAATAATAATTCAAATTCGTGTATGCTATATCAAAATTAGGATATTTCTTTCGTAGTTTCTTTCGCACTGCCCTTAAAGCATCCCCTAACACTCTCGGTCCTACCAACTGCAAAGGTAACCTTTCTTGTAATAACACGTCAATCGAACTCACCCTACGTTGTGTCTCCCTTTCAAGTAACTGTAACGCTTGTAGGCGTTGGATAGCATATCGAAACATTAAATGTGTGGATCGCCGTTCATAATTTAATTCTTTTTCTAACGCCTCTTGATTTAGTTCCATTCTGTTCAAGCGCTTTCTCCATTGCGATAAATCAGATACGATCGAATAAATGGCCTCATGATTTTCCTTAATCCCATTCAGAGCATTCCCTATTCTTTTATTCGTTGTGAAAACATATGAGTTTAAATCATCTTCGTACGCAACAATTTGATCTGTCATAACCTCGGTGGAACTTTCCAATGCCGCTACATGCCGTCTCAAAATATTTACGTCGTTCGACGTGGCCGTTCCGAATAAAGATTTCGATACCTTCCCTACAAAGTCTAATAATCCCCTCTTCTGCCGTTCATTTCCCAACTTCCTTTTCTCTATCTTTGGAAATAACACACGAATCGCTCGTTCATCTCTCGAAATATGATACATATAGAACTTATTCTGTTGTTCGACTAACTTCAAAGTTTCCCCGTATTCCTCACAAAACTTCGGAATGAGGTGAACTGTTTCGTTCGAACATAATGACTCATTCACACTCATCATAGGAATATCTAAATAAGGTATTGCGAACGTATGATGCCAGTACGTTAGGCTGTTATCGATGTTTGCTACCCGTTCAAACAATACTCCATAATTGGGGCGCAGAACATAATCTCTCATCTGCACAGACGGTTTCCATCGTACGACCAGTAATACACTAATAAATATCAACGCTATTCTCATCTTGACATCAATTTCTCGGGAGACGCACTATAAATTAGTAATGAAATGAAAAGAAAGGGGTATGACACATGATAAATGAAAAATTCGTGGCCAATTCTCAATTTGCGTGGTCGAATGGTAGAATTAAGTACCCACCTAAAGCGTTTCCTATGTTCTCATCAAATTGTCCCTGGCGTCACCGCCCGGCGTCTTCATGAAAGTGTGACCCCCAACACCAAACCCGTACGTAGCTATAGTGCGGACATAACACTTCCATGTAATTTAAACTTAGGCTTTATCATGGATTCTTTCCACGCTCCTTGAGAAATGGTCTCGTATGAATGAATTCGTTAAGTATTGTCGTTAGTAATGAATGATGTGCGTCCCAGGGCCTAAATAACACTCGTCTTGTCACACACTAATCTCTTTTTAATATACTTCTAAACCATTAATCAACTTTTCCCGCCTTCTTTTATTCGCTCTTGTCGATCCCATAAGGGGTATCGGATAGTCTTCTAAAAATAATCTCGCCTGTTCGTTTAAATTCTCATAACATTCCCAAGAATTTTGATCTTTTGGGTACCCCACCCATTTAATAAGATACTCTTTTCTACCGTTCCTCAGCCTACCCTTAATAATCTTTTCGATACCAAAATATCCGCTATTCTTACTATTCATCTCTGTGTCTCTGGGCCCTACCGAATCATTTTCTCCTTCGGGTATATCATCTAAATTAGGAACATTTTCTCCAGGAATTTCCGTTTGAGTGGACGGGGGTTCACTTTGCATTTCCGTACCCCTCTCATCAGCATTCACGATTTCAAACTCAGGGGCTTCCTCAAATATATCTCCTTCATTTTGTTCTTCGCGTAAAGCTCCGCGTTTCAGTCTGTTTACATGAACTATATTTTTAAATATTTTCCCATCGCATACGCGTTGCAATCGAAAGTTCACGGGAGATACTTTTTCGAACGTGCGATATGGGCCGTGCCACCGATGTTCTAGTTTTTTACTCAATCCCGATGTTGCTTTAGGCGTGTACAAATAAACAATATCCCCAACTTGGAACGTACTTTCTTTCGCTCTTCTGTCAAAATAATATTTCATTTTTTCTTGATTAGCCTCAATGCATTTTAAAGCAGTCTCATGGGCAACCTTTAATTTTTCCTTCAGTAATTCCGCATAATCTCGGGGTACTTTATTCTCTTGTTCTGGTTCTAATAACACTGTGTCTATTGGCAACGTCGCCCGTCTCCCATATGTTAAGTAAAACGGTGTTTCTTGAATCGTTTCCTGTTTAGTTACTCTATACGCAAATAACGCGGCCGGTATAAATACATCCCAATCTTCCTGTCTAGAGTCGCAAAACATACTTAATATTTGAATTAATGTTTGATTAAAACGTTCCGTATTCGCGTTACATTGTGGATTATATGGCGTCGTGTTTGCTTTTCTGATTCCAAACATTTGGCAGGTCGCTTTGATTACTTCCGACAAGAAATTTTGACCCCTGTCTGACAAGAGACATCTTGGTGCTCCGTACCTGCATATAATTTCATCAAATAGAATCCTAGCTGTTGTTCGAGCATTCATGTTTTCCGTCGCGAACGCTTCGGCCCATTTCGTAAAATAATCAGTAAACACAATAATATACCGATTTCCCGCCCGAGTTTTATGCATGGGCCCAATAAAATCAACTCCGACCCTATGCCAAGGGGCTTCTATTTTTAACGGTATCAAGGGGGCCTTGGAGCGTAGTTTAGGAGATTTCCTAGTGGCGCAATCTACACACGTAGACACCCAACTATGGATTTCAGAAGCCATCTTTGGCCAATAATAACGCTGCCTGATTGAAGCATAAGTTCTTGCAAACCCAAAATGACCTGCCGTTACTTCATTGTGAAATTGTTCTAAAACGCGATTTCTTAATTTATGCGGAATGACTAACTGTTTTACGCAATCCTGTTCTTTACTAAATTTACCCTTGGGGAACCAGAGGTGATATAATTTTCCATTCTCCATAACATATTCGTCTCTAGTATATGCTAATATTCGTGCCTTGCGCGGTTCAGGCGGTAGGGTCCCGTTTATTAAATAATCTATTATTTGGCTTATCTCTGGGTCGGCTCGTTGCATTTCGCTAACATTACACCAGCCTGTTTCTGCAGGCGTTCCACCGACTACATTTTCTTCACAATATACGTCTACTGTTCCTTCATTATTAATTTCCGGTTGGACTTTATCAGTCACTAAGGATACTATTCCAATCAAATCATCGTCCTCCTCTAATTCTGTGATCGTTTGGGGCCCCTCATAGGTACGTCTAGACAATGCATCCGCGTTTGGTGAACCTTACCGGGCCTATGTACAACTTCAAAATCATACTGTTGTAGGGCAATGACCCACCTTCCGATTCGGCCCTTAGGTCTTACTAACCCAAATATATACTTTAAACTTGAGTGATCTGTTATTACCTTGAACTTTGCGTGCCTTAAATACGGGTCGAAGTATTTAATTCCTACCACTACGGCCAAAGCCTCTAATTGTGTTATAGGATAATTACGCTCTGCCGGGGTCAACGCCCGCCCGCCATACGCAATAACTCTCTCACGTCCGTCTTGTATTTGCGATAAAATAAAACCGATGGCTTGGCCAGAGGCGTCGCAACTTAATATAAATGGCTTCTCAAAATCGGGGTATGCCAATATAGGCGGATTTGTTAGCGCTTCTTTCAGCTGTTCGAATGCCTGTTGACATTCTTCCGTCCATTCAAACGCAATATTTTTGCTAGTCATTGTATTCAAAGGCCTGGCTATTTTCGCATATTGGAACACTAACTTTTTATAATAATTACAAATACCTAAGAATCCTCTCAAACTTCTTACATCACGTGGAACGGGGAAATCCCTTATGGCTGCACATTTTTCTGGATCTGCTCTGATACCGTCCTTACTTATCACGTGACCTAAATAATTAACCTCTCTACACGCAAAATTACATTTTGATAACTTCAGTTTTAAGTTAGCCTTTCTTAACCTTTGGAATATTTGATTCAGGTCCCCCAAATGTTTCTCAAAAGTATCGGAAAATACGATTATATCATCTAGATAAACTAAACAACTCTTCCAATTCAATCCCCTAAGCACAATATTCATGAGCCGTTGAAATGAATGTCCACTCCCAGCGACCCCCATCGGACATCGGTTAAATTGATAATTCCCAGCATGGGTCGTAAATGTAGTGAGTTCACGACTATCTGGGTGTAGGTCTAATTGGAAATATCCATTTTTTAGGTCAAGCGTCGAAAAATATTTGGGTTTGGCTATTCCCAAGGAGTCAAAACAATCCACTATTAAGGGTAAGGGATATGGTTCTAATTTTGTGATTGCATTCAACTTCCTATAGTCGACACAGAATCGATAAGCACCCCCAGGTTTCGTAACCAAGACAACCGGAAAACTCCATTCCGAAACAGAAGGTGAAATTATATCTTCAGATAACATATCATTAATTTGTTTTTCAATCTCCGATCTTTTTTGAGGAGTGACCCTGTATGGCCGACAACTAATTGGGTCGGGGTCGCCTACTAATCTTATTCTATGTTGGATTAATTTTGTGTGACCCATGTGTCCTGCAATTTCGGCAAATATATCTCCATTCATATTTAGGAATTTCCTTAACCTTTCTTTTTGTTCAGAGTTTAAATCTGCCCTCGCCATGTCAATATTGAAAGGGTTTACTGTTTCACTAGGGTGATCATCGTACTTGAACTCATTCAAACTTAAGTGCTCCCCCTCTGAGCCGACGTTAATTATGCCAGTATCCGGGGTCAAACATTGTATCATTCCAACTTTAATACCTCGAGGAATTTGAATTTCTGTGTCTAACGGATTCATTACTCTAATTGGCACTTTATTCTTATGTATTTCAAAAATGCCTTTTGCAGTCAATAACCCGTACTTAGATAAATTATTCACGCACTTACTTTCTGCAATTACTCCGTTTGGATAATGATATCGAGTTTTACAAGTCATAATTTGCTGTGTCTTGGGAGGAATTGTAATACTATTTTGCGTCCATATTGGCGACTTCGGTCTCAAATGAAACTTTCGGGATGAGAAATCAATAACTGCTTTATGTTCCGCTAGAAAGTCTGCTCCAATTATCACATTACTTTTTGTATAGTCGACAATGTGGAAAGGAATAGTCACTTTTTGACCCTCTATTTCTGCCCTAACATAGATTCGACCCCTGAGCGGAACTATTTGACCGTTCACAGTACGTGCTGAACTTCGAAGGGGGGGATATATTTTACGATTTCTCAAGTTTGGAAAGTTTCGTATGAAACTTCTTGAAATAACTGAAATCTCAGCTCCCGTGTCTACCAATGCCCATACATAATCATTATCTAATTTTACTTTAATTACATTATTTCTATAGATATCGGTTGATACTGAACACAAAAGAGGGCTGTCTACCATTCTTTTCTTATGGCTAGTCAGTCTATTCTCCGCCCTTACTAAAATAGACTTTTTGGGTTTAAATTACCCCCTTGTTTTTCGTTATCACAATTTTTAGCAATATGGCCTTTCGCCCCACAACTATAACAAATTATATCTTTCGAATTCCCTTTTTGTGCTTCCCTTCGACACTCCCTTGCTCTATGACCTCTTTTGCCACAATTATAACAATTTCCACTGAAATAATTTCCACGGCTGTAACAGCCGGCTGCTGAATGACCCTGCTTATTACAAATGCCACATACCGGAATTGTATTGAATTGTCTACCTTGGTAAGTTAGGTTTGAACCAACCTGACTCTCTGGTCCCTGGAACTGCTGCGGGCTGTATACGTACTGCGGTCGATGTTGTTGTAATAATTGTTCAGTTTTCTGTGCTAACCTTTCCACGCTGAATTCAATCGCTGATAGATCTGCGCCATTCTTTTTTTTCTCGCCTTCCTGCATCTGACAAGCTATCTCACTCAGTCTGGCTCTTCGTCTCGCTTCATCAATGGTTTGAGGTTGATGGACAATCACCTGACTCTTGATGTCATTCCGTAACCCGGCGCGAAAATAACGTAATTGTTCTTCGGGTGTTTTACGAAGTCGGGCACAACGCGACTTGATATTTGCCGCGTAATCTTCTACGGATTCGTCGGCCCCTTGCTTTCGCTCAGACAGTTCTTGTTCTAGTATCCAGTCTAAATCGGCGTTTTCAAAATATGCAATAAAGGCCGCCGTTAAAGCTTCATAATCATCTCTTACTTGGGCTGGCAATTCATTTACCCACATCTCGGCTGGGCCAGTCTTCAACATTCTGAATCCTGCCGCTTTTCTATCATTCGGCAGTTGGTTAAAGTCTGCGTACGCATTAAATCTCTGTAACCAGGATGTTGCGTTCTCTGATTGTTTACCTTTAAACGGAGCTGGCCCGATTCCCATGTTGACAGGCGTTGGACGATTTTGAAGATCTTCCACCACTTCTTGAATTCCTTCTACCGCTTGTTGTGTCATTCTTTGGTCTCCAGCAATGGCTTGTGTCATTTGTCCAAGATGTTCCGTTAAAACTTCACGAATTCCTTCCATCATGTATGTCTTTTGTCTTGTAATCATACAGTGTTCCCAGGATGATTTTTGTGTTGAACACAATGCCCAAGGGTTATCCACCACGTGTGATAGGTATTTTTGATGGTTAAAACCTTTCACTTAGGTAACCGGGATTCGGTCGTTTCCACGCTAGGCTGACAAAAGACACACACAAGCTTCGTTCATGTTCCCAAAACGATTCTCTGCCAAGTCCCTCGTTTTCACTCGAGACAGCATTAAATCACTCTTTATTTCTTGTCACTCCTTAACCAATTACAATCAGTATAAGAGACTCCAAGGCCTTGCCTTCCAACAAACAACCAATCACATGAAAGTTTTACACATCATAATCAATTAATTACTCGTCAAGCTGTCTAGAGAAAACATTTCTATACATTGTCAACACTAACTAATATTGATGGGGTAATAATCTCGCACTAACATTCCACCAAGATACTACCTTTTTTAAACTCGCAAACAACATTGGTTTAGAATTACAGCTACTGTCTTGTATCTTAAAAACTGCAGAGTCATAAGATGTTTTTGGTTGATTTCGACCAGCTCGCCATCTGGTCTTGTCATTAACCTTTATCAGTATATGTCATGACAACCACTGTCAAACTGACTGAAATATAAATCATGATAGTTCCACGTATTCTCTACGCGTAACAGTGAGGTTTGAAATGACATCTTAGTCCGTTAGTGCTTATTGACTGATTATTACCTACAAGCAATAGCAATGACCAAATTTCGACCACTAGTTGACTTTTCGGGTTACTCGTTGTGTTCGCACATACGTATTTTGCGCAAACCAAAACATTCAGTGGTAAATTAAATTGCTTACTAAGATAAAAACGAATTAGTGGATCGTGATAATTTGCATTTTTTTAAGTGGACGTGGGAATAGAGATGAAGAATAATAACACATTTTATACAAAAATAATGCTTACAAATAAAACAAAACTAAATAATAGTTTTAGAGCATTTTGAAACTCACTTTATGGACTCTTCCCATGACGGGTGTTATGAACAGTTAGACAGTGGGTCGTATATTTTTATCACACATTTATCAACATGTAGTACCCGAAAAGAGAACTTATTCAACCTCGTACATTTTGTTGCAATATTGCCTATATAGACGTAGAAACAATAGATATGTGAGCCAACAATCTATCATCCACGCGTGGAAAAACACCTGCTTCCATTAGAAATTGTAGTAATAATCATATTGTCACAAAATACAGATGAAAGTAGTATCGAAACCACGCATAAACCACAATACCCAATACACGTAGAAACTCCATTTAAAAATAATCTGAAATATAATTTGCTACGACTATATTATAATTTGTATTCAAAATTACCAAAGTTTTGTATGAATAGTCTTTTATTTTATTAATCATTTTTTCCCATTTCCAAACTAAAACACTTTATTAATATTAAAGTTACATTACTTGTTAAGATGATATATTATCAAATATTTTCCACATACCCGGAGCTAAACATTTGCCAACATCATATAATAATAGTATTTTTCTTATACAAAACATTGTGTATGAATTAAAAAACAATTGACATGTATATTTTAAAATCCTGAGCGAAAAACGTACGGCTAGTATCAAATGCAATGTTAATTAATGAATTGTAAGGCTAAGTATAAATTGATAGATTATTAATTATTATTAGTGCCTATCGTCCCTCTTGGGACATCAACAAGATTTCTCCAACCAGGCCGGTCCAGTGCCAGACGCTCCACTTCCCTCCAAGTATAGCCCAACCTCTGGACATCAGCCTCTAGGTCCCGTCGCCGGGTATTTCTTGGACGGCCCCTTTTCCTTTTGCCCTGCGAGTTCCAGCTGAGTGCCGACCTTGTGATGTTTTATGAACGTGGTTCTGCGCTCATATTTATAATATAAACGTGGTCCTTCGCTCATATTTATAACGTACTCATGGTCCTTCGCTCATATTTATAATATAAACGTGGTCCTTCGCTCATATTTATAATATAAACGTGGTCCTTCGCTCATATTTATAATATAAACGTGGTCCTTCGCTCTTATTTATAATATAAACGTGGTCCTTTGCTCATATTTATCACGTAATCGTGGTCCTTCGCTTATATTTATAATAAAAACGTGGTCCTTCGCTCATATTTATAACGTATCCATGGTCCTTCGCTCATATTTATAATATAAACGTGGTCCTTCGCTCAAATTTATAATATAAACGTGGTCCTTCGCTCATATTTATAATATAAACGTGGCCCTTCGCTCATATTTATAATATAAACGTGGTCCTTCGCTCATATTTATAATATAAACGTGGTCCTTCGCTCTTATTTATTATATAAACGTGGTAATTTGATCATATTTATCACGTAATCGTGGTCCTTCGCTTATATTTATAATAAAAAACGTGGTCCTTCGCTCTTATTTATAATATAATCGTGGTCCTTCGCTCATATTTTTAATAAAAACATGGTCCTTCGCTCATATTTATAATATAAACTTAGTCCTTCGCTCATATTTATCACGTAATCGTGGTCCTTCGCTCTTATTAATAATATAAACGTGGTCCTTCGCTAATATTTATAGTATAAACGTGGTCCTTCGCTCATATTTATAATATAAACGTGGTCCTTCGCTCATATTTATAATATAAACGTGGTCCTTCGCTCTTATTAATAATATAAACGTGGTCCTTTGCTCATATTTATCACGTAATCGTGGTCCTTCGCTTATATTTATAATAAAAACGTGGTCCTTCGCTCATATTTATAACGTACTCATGGTCCTTCGCTCATATTTATAATATAAACGTGGTCCTTCGCTCAAATTTATAATATAAACGTGGTCCTTCGCTCATATTTATAATATAAACGTGGCCCTTCGCTCATATTTATAATATAAACGTGGTCCTTCGCTCATATTTATAATATAAACGTGGTCCTTCGCTCTTATTTATAATATAAACGTGGTAATTTGATCATATTTATCACGTAATCGTGGTCCTTCGCTTATATTTATAATAAAAAACGTGGTCCTTCGCTCTTATTTATAATATAATCGTGGTCCTTCGCTCATATTTTTAATAAAAACATGGTCCTTCGCTCATATTTATAATATAAACGTAGTCCTTCGCTCATATTTATCACGTAACCGTGGTCCTTCGCTCTTATTTATAATATAAACGTGGTCCTTCGCTAATATTTATAATATAAACGTGGTCCTTCGCTCATATTTATAATATAAACGTGGTCCTTCTCTCATATTAGCCACGTAAAAACGGTCATTCGCTCATATTTACAATAAAAACGTGGTTCTTCGCTCATTTTTATCACGTAATCGTGGTCCTTCGCTCATATTTTTAATAAAAACTATTCCTTCGCTCATATTTATAATATAAACGTGGTCCTTCGTTCATATTTATGACGTAATCGTGGCCCTTCGCTCTCATTTATAATATAAACGTGGTCCTTCGCTCATATTTATAATATAAACGTGGTCCTTCGCTCATATTTATAATATAAACGTGGTTCTTCGCTCATATTTATGATGTAAACGTGGTCCTTTGCTCATATTTATAATATAAACATGGTTCTTCGCTCATATTTATAATATAATCGTGGTCCTTCGCTCATATTTATAATATGAAAGTGGTCCTTCGCTCATATTTATAATATGAACGTGGTTCTTCGCTCATATTTATAATATAAACGTGGTCCTTCGCTCATACTTATAATATAATCGTGGTCTTTCGCTCATATTTATAAAATAATCGTGGTCCTTCGCTCATATTTGTGACGTACCCATGGCCCTTCGCTCATATTTACAATATAAACATGGTCCTTCGCTCACATTTATAATATAAACGTGGTCCTTCGCTCTTATTTATAATATAAACGTGGTCCTTTGCTCATATTTATCACGTAATCGTGGTCCTTCGCTTATATTTATAATAAAAACGTGGTCCTTCGCTCATATTTATAACGTACTCATGCTCCTTTGCTCATATTTATAATATAAACGTGGTCCTTCGCTCATATTTATAATATAAACGTGGTCCTTCGCTCATATTTTTAATATAAACGTGGTCCTTCGCTCATATTTATAATATAAACGTGGTCGGTTCTTCGCTCTTATTTATAATATAAACGTGGTCCTTTGCTCATATTTATCACGTAATCGTGGTTCTTCGCTTATATTTAAAATAAAAAACGTGGTCCTTCGCTCTTATTTATAATATAATCGTGGTCCTCCGCTCATATTTTTAAAAAAAACATGGTCCTTCGCTCATATTTATAATATAAACGTGGTCCTTCGCTCATATTTATCACGTAATCGTGGTCCTTCGCTCTTATTTATAATATAAACGTGGTCCTTCGCTCATATTTATAATATAAACGTGGTCCTTCGCTCATATTTATAATATAAACGTGGTCCTTCTCTCATATTAGCCACGTAATAACGGTCCTTCGCTTATATTTATAATAAAAACGTGGTCCTTCGCTCATATTTATAATAAAAACGTGGTCCTTCGCTCATATTTATAATAAAAACGTGGTCCTTCGCTCATATTTATGATATAAACGTGGCCCTTGGCTCATATTTATAATATAAACGTGGTCCTTCGCTCATATTTATAACGTACTCATGGTCCTTCGCTCATATTTATAATATAATCGTGGTCCTTCGCTCATATTTATAATATAAACGTGGTCCTTCGCTCATATTTATAATATGAACGTGGTTCTTCGCGCATATTTATAATATAAACGTGGTCCTTCGCTCATACTTATAATATAATCGTGGTCTTTCGCTCATATTTATAAAATAATCGTGGTCATTCGCTCATATTTATGACGTACCCATGGCCCTTCGCTCATATTTACAATATAAACGTGGTCCTTCGCTCACATTTATAATATAAAAGTGGTCCTTCGCTCTTATTTATAATATAAACGTGGTCCTTTGCTCATATTTATCACGTAATCGTGGTACTTCGCTTATATTTATAATAAAAACGTGGTCCTTCGCTCATATTTATAACGTACTCATGGTCCTTCGCTCATATTTATAATATAAACGTGGTCCTTCGCTCATATTTATAATATAAACGTGGTCCTTCGCTCATATTTATAATATAAACGTGGTCCTTCGCTCATATTTAAAATATAAACGTGGTCCTTCGCTCATATTTATAATATAAACGTGGTCCTTCGCTCTTATTTATAATATAAACGTGGTCCTTTGCTCATATTTATCACGTAATCGTGGTCCGTCGCTTATATTTATAATAAAAAACGTGGTCCTTCGCTCTTATTTATAATATAATCGTGGTCCTTTGCTCATATTTTTAATAAAAACATGGTCCTTCGCTCATATTTATAATATAAACGTAGTCCTTCGCTCATATTTATCACGTAATCGTGGTCCTTCGCTCTTATTTATAATATAAACGTGGTCCTTCGCTAATATTTATAATATAAACGTGGTCCTTCGCTCATATTTATAATATAAACGTGGTCCTTCTCTCATATTAGCCACGTAAAAACGGTCATTCCCTCATATTTACAATAAAAACGAGGTTCTTCGCTCATTTTTATCACGTAATCGTGGTCCTTCGCTCATATTTTTAATAAAAACTATTCCTTCGCTCATATTTATAATATAAACGTGGTCCTTCGTTCATATTTATGACGTAATCGTGGCCCTTCGCTCTCATTTATAATATAAACGTGGTCCTTCGCTCATATTTATAATATAAACGTGGTCCTTCGCTCATATTTATAATATAAACGTGGTTCTTCGCTCATATTTATAATGTAAACGTGGTCCTTTGCTCATATTTATAATATAAATATGGTTCTTTGCTCATATTTATAATATAATCGTGGTCCTTCGCTCATATTTATAATATAAACGTGGTCCTTCGCTCATACTTATAATATAATCGTGGTCTTTCGCTCATATTTATGACGTACCCATGGCCCTTCGCTCATATTTACAATATAAACGTGGTCCTTCGCTCATATTTATAATATAAACGTGGTCCTTCGCTCTTATTTATAATATAAACGTGGTCCTTCGCTAATATTTATAATATAAACGTGGTCCTTCGCTCATATTTATAATATAAACGTGGTCCTTCTCTCATATTAGCCACGTAAAAACGGTCATTCGCTCATATTTACAATAAAAACGTGGTTCTTCGCTCATTTTGATCACGTAATCGTGGTCCTTCGCTCATATTTTTAATAAAAACTATTCCTTCGCTCATATTTATAATATAAACGTGGTCCTTCGTTCATATTTATGACGTAATCGTGGCCCTTCGCTCTCATTTATAATATAAACGTGGTCCTTCGCTCATATTTATAATATAAACGTGGTCCTTCGCTCATATTTATAATATAAACGTGGTTCTTCGCTCATATTTATGATGTAAACGTGGTCCTTTGCTCATATTTATAATATAAACATGGTTCTTCGCTCATATTTATAATATAATCGTGGTCCTTCGCTCATATTTATAATATAAAAGTGGTCCTTCGCTCATATTTATAATATGAACGTGGTTCTTCGCTCATATTTATAATATAAACGTGGTCCTTCGCTCATACTTATAATATAATCGTGGTCTTTCGCTCATATTTATAAAATAATCGTGGTCCTTCGCTCATATTTATGATGTACCCATGGCCCTTCGCTCATATTTACAATATAAACATGGTCCTTCGCTCACATTTATAATATAAACGTGGTCCTTCGCTCTTATTTATAATATAAACGCGGTCCTTTGCTCATATTTATCACGTAATCGTGGTCCTTCGCTTATATTTATAATAAAAACGTGGTCCTTCGCTCATATTTATAACGTACTCATGCTCCTTTGCTCATATTTATAATATAAACGTGGTCCTTCGCTCATATTTATAATATAAACGTGGTCCTTCGCTCATATTTTTAATATAAACGTGGTCCTTCGCTCATATTTATAATAAAAACGTGGTCCTTCGCTCATATTTATAATATAAACGTGGCCCTTGGCTCATATTTATAATATAAACGTGGTCCTTCGCTCATATTTATAACGTACTCATGGTCCTTCGCTCATATTTATAATATAATCGTTGTCCTTCGCTCATATTTATAATATAAACGTGGTCCTTCGCTCATATTTATAATATGAACGTGGTTCTTCGCGCATATTTATAATATAATCGTGGTCCTTCACTCATATTTATAATATAAACGTGGTCATTCGCTCATATTTATAATATAAACGTGGTCCTTCGCTCATATTTATAATATAAACGTGGTCCTTCGCTCATATTTATAATATAATCGTGGTCCTTCACTCATATTTATAATATAAACGTGGTCCTTCGCTCATATTTATAATATAATCGTGGTCCTTCACTCATATTTATAATATAAACGTGGTCCTTCGCTCATATTTATAATATAATCGTGGTCCTTCACTCATATTTATAATATAAACGTGGTCCTTCGCTCATATTTATAATATAATCGTGGTCCTTCGCTCATATTTATAATATAATCGTGGTCCTTCACTCATATTTATAATATAAACGTGGTCCTTCGCTCATATTTATAATATAATCGTGGTCCTTCACTCATATTTATAATATAAACGTGGTCCTTCGCTCATATTTATAATATAATCGTGGTCCTTCGCTCATATTTATAATATAATCGTGGTCCTTCACTCATATTTATAATATAAACGTGGTCCTTCGCTCATATTTATAATATAATCGTGGTCCTTCACTCATATTTATAATATAAACGTGGTCCTTCGCTCATATTTATAATATAAACGTGGTCCTTCGCTCATATTTTTAATATAAACGTGGTCCTTCGCTCATATTTATAATATAAACGTGGTCGGTCCTTCGCTCTTATTTATAATATAAACGTGGTCCTTTGCTCATATTTATCACGTAATCGTGGTTCTTCGCTTATATTTAAAATAAAAAACGTGGTCCTTCGCTCTTATTTATAATATAATCGTGGTCCTCCGCTCATATTTTTAAAAAAAAACATGGTCCTTCGCTCATATTTATAATATAAACGTGGTCCTTCGCTCATATTTATCACGTAATCGTGGTCCTTCGCTCTTATTTATAATATAAACGTGGTCCTTCGCTCATATTTATAATATAAACGTGGTCCTTCGCTCATATTTATAATATAAACGTGATCCTTCGCTCATAATTATAATATAAACGTGGTCCTTCGCTCATATTTATAATATAAACATGGTCCTTCTCTCATATTAGCCACGTAATAACGGTCCTTCGCTTATATTTATAATAAAAACGTGGTCCTTCGCTCATATTTATAATAAAAACGTGGTCCTTCGCTCATATTTATAATAAAAACGTGGTCCTTCGCTCATATTTATAATATAAACGTGGCCCTTGGCTCATATTTATAATATAAACGTGGTCCTTCGCTCATATTTATAACGTACTCATGGTCCTTCGCTCATATTTATAATATAATCGTGGTCCTTCGCTCATATTTATAATATAAACGTGGTCCTTCGCTCATATTTATAATATGAACGTGGTTCTTCGCGCATATTTATAATATAATCGTGGTCCTTCACTCATATTTATAATATAAACGTGGTCATTCGCTCATATTTATAATATAAACGTGGTCCTTCGCTCATATTTATAATATAAACGTGGTCATTCGCTCATATTTATAATATAAACGTGGTCCTTCGCTCATATTTATAATATAATCGTGGTCCTTCACTCATATTTATAATATAAACGTGGTCCTTCGCTCATATTTATAATATAATCGTGGTCCTTCACTCATATTTATAATATAAACGTGGTCCTTCGCTCATATTTATAATATAATCGTGGTCCTTCGCTCATATTTATAATATAATCGTGGTCCTTCACTCATATTTATAATATAAACGTGGTCCTTCGCTCATATTTATAATATAATCGTGGTCCTTCACTCATATTTATAATATAAACGTGGTCCTTCGCTCTTATTTATAATATAATCGTGGTCCTTCGCTCATATTTATAATATAATCGTGGTCCTTCACTCATATTTATAATATAAACGTGGTCCTTCGCTCATATTTATAATATAATCGTGGTCCTTCACTCATGTTTATAATATAAACGTGGTCCTTCGCTCATATTTATAATATAAACGTGGTCCTTCGCTCTTATTTGAAATATATACACGTGGTCCTTTGCTCATATTTATCACGTAATCGTGGTCCTTCGCTTATATTTATAATAAAAAACGTGGTCCTTCGCTCTTATTTATAATATAATCGTGGTCCTTTGCTCATTTTTATAATATAAACGTCGTCCTTCGCTCATTTTTATCACGTAATCATGGTCCTCCGCTCATATGTATAATATAATCGTGGTCCTTCGCTCATATTTATAATATAATCGTGGTCCTTCGCTCATATTTACAATAAAAACGAGGTCCTTTGCTCATATTTATAATATAATTCTGGTCCTTCGCTTTTTCATTATTTTTGCAAATTTAACCGCTACTGCATAATTTGTGAACAAATGCAACATATAACTACGTAATTCGTATCAGCGTTTTATAGTCATTACACCCGTTTAAGTCCTTCGGTCTTTCGGTTAGGTCCTTCGGTCCTTCGCGGTCCTTCTTTTTAGTGAGTACCCGTAATTATCCGAGAAAACGCCGACAAACTCTACCGTCCACATAATCTCAAATTCAGGCAGTTGGTTCATGATCCGGGAACATTTATATTCTGTTTCAAGCCTCAACTTAATACTTTGAATACAAATTTCCAGAGGCTTACTCTTACCTTTGCTTTGCCTTTTATTACGACGGCTGACATGAATTGCAACCTTAGCCATGCACGCTAAGAAACAAAATATACCTTGTGCCTTTCTAGACATAAAGTGTTTTGAGCGATGGGGTGGTAAAATAGTGAACCATCAAATATGAATGCGAAAGTCTGGTTAAAAGCAGTCGCGACGTGATGTTATTAAAATAATGGAGTAAGGCGCTATTTGATGGACAATCATAAAAAATGTGTTGAAGTGTGTTAACTTCATCACAAAAAGGACATTTATCTGAATTGTTCAAACGAGCTTTGAACAGAAATCTCCCCGTTGGAAAGGCACAATGGGCAATACGCCACTGCAGATCCCAATATTTGTTAATGACTGGTGTTTCATAGCAATCCTTGAAGTTGGGTTTAGCACTTTCAGGCAGACTAAGGATGTCCCGCCAAACAGTGTCAAGTTTTTGTGGGTGTTGTGTTATTGACTGGACACGTATTAGATATTTATAGATTGCGCCTTTTTCAAACTTATATAGTCGCAAATTTAGTTCATCAGAAAAGTGCAGTTCAAAGCTATGATGTGAAAGAGGTTGATTACACTTCCTGTTCCCTTTGAAGTAGGTGTTGATAGTATCTTTCCATTTGGTAGGAATAGAATCGTGAATGACCTTGATACTGAGATGAAGAATACGCTCCGAATGGATTTTAATTTTATCCGACATATCAGCGGCCTCTAACCAAGTTTTATTCGCTTCTGATACCAAATCACATACTTTGGTTATTCCCGCGTCAACAAAGTGTCTGAGCGCAAAAGGCTCATTTCTTATGGGATGTATGATGAGTGGGTTGTTAAACAGTGGCTCATTGAGAATATCAGTTACGTTGTTATCATTGAACTTAAGCACTTTACCTACAGATTCCCAACACTGGAGGAGTTCACAATAAAATAATGGCAATCTTTGTAAAGGTGCTTTGACAGTGGTGCATAGAAGTTGACTTGCATATGACATAATGCTCGCTTGCATAAAAAAAGTAGTCTGTGAACTTAAAACAGGGGTGGTCATGATTATTATATAGATATCTTTGAATATAGGAAAGTCGCATAGTACTTATGCGTGTTGGAAGATGTGTAACATTTTGTCCACCTCTTTCCAAGGGGAGGTACAGTGTTGCGGCAGATACCCAATGTCGCCCTTGCCAAAAGAAGTCGAGCAGCATTTTCTGTACCTTCAGAACTACGTCCGATGGCGGCACAAGGCTATTAAAGCAATACATTAACTGCGATGAAATCAGATTATTAATAATAAGAGCGCGCGCTCTGTAAGACATGCTGTGAACAAAGTGATTCCAGATTCTTTTTGCAACAAGTTCAGCCCAGTTCTGATTTGTATAAATTAGATTATTCCCAAGATAAACACCCAACAGTTTCAACCCCTCACTGTTCCATTTGATATCGAGAGGGGAGTAGGTGATGTTGCGCCAGCTACCTACCCATAACCCTTCTGATTTTTGGAGATTGATTTTAGAGTTTGACGCACGCTCACAGACATGTAACCAGCGACTTAGTAAGTTGAAATCCTGCTTGCGAGTTATGAAAAATTTCACGTGGTCAGCGTAAGCGGTGAGTTTAGAATGTTGGTTTTTGCTGTGAGGTATAACCAACCCTTCAATGTTTTCATCATTCCTGATTTATGAAGTAGTGGTTCAATGGCAATGACGTAGAGGACAGTGGACATTGAGCACCCTTGCCTAATGCCGCGGGCCACTGTGATGGGTGTAGTAAGGGCGCAGTTAACGCGGACCAGGGACTGGGCATTGGTATACATGAGGCGAATATAAGAAAGAAAATGGTCACCAAAACCAAAGGCACGAAGAGTATTAAAGAGGTATCCGTGATGTATCCTATCAAATGCCTTTTCCTGGTCAATGGCAACAATAGCCAGGGGTGAGTTAGTTAAGTTAGCATAGTCAATACTGTCACGAAGTAGATTTATATTGTCGTGAATATGCCTGTTTGGTATGCTGCAAGTTTGGTCTGGATGAATAATGCTGCCTAAAACACCGCGCAAACGCAATGCAAGCGATTTAGTGAACATTTTGTAATCGCTACATAACAGACTCACAGGTCGCCAGTGTTTTACGTTGGTAATGTCACCTTTTTTTAGGGAGAAGAGTGACCACGGCCCTTGTGCAGGATAGGGGGAGCACATTTTCGTTTTTGGCAGTAGTAAATACATCGCACAGATCACTTCCAATGATATGCCAAAACGTTTGGTAAAATTCGTTTGGTATTCCGTCGATACCGGGAGTACGCCCATGGGGAAGTAGTTTGACCGTAGCACTCAGTTCATCAAACGTGATTGGTTTGTCAAGGTCATCACGATCTGTTTCATTTAGTTTCGGTAGCCCTTTACATGGAGGCTATTTTGAGCTTCAATGTTAATGTTATCAGGTGTATATAGGTTATTGTAAAAGGTGTGTATGATTTTCCGTATTTCAGGTTGATTTTCAGTAAGAGTGTTATCTTGGTGCCCCAGGTGAAAGATCGCCTTTTTGGTCCCCTTCTTTTTCTCTAACTGGAAGAAGGAGTTGCAAACATCACTTTCATTTAAAAACTGATGTCGCGCACGCATAGTACTGCCTTTGTGTTCACGTTGAACAAGGCGTGCGAGAATTTTTTTCTTTTCAGTGTAACTGTTTAAGAGCGGTGCATCGTGTGCAGTACAACGTTCGATGGTTCTAATTTCCATTTCCAATGCTTGTTTTTCGGTTTTGTATTTATTTTGTTTGAGTGTGCAATACTGTTGTGTGAGTAACTTTATTTTATTTTTGCCAATATCCCACCATGTCTGTATATTTACATAATTATTTCGAAGTGTTTGCCACTTCGCCCAACAATCAGTTAAGATTGCCACATACACATCATCGCGCAGAATGTCTGTATTCATACACCACACTGGACTTTTGTTTTTACTGTCACCAATGGCGATGTTGATGTGGACAAGGGAATGGTCAGAAAAAGCTAATGCGCCATTGCTTATGTCAATATTCTTAATTTTCCCACGCATACATTTGCTGACATAAAACCTATCAAGACGCACAAGCATACCACCACGCCCCCAAGTAAAGTTTAATGTGTTCCCGTGGTATTGGCGCCATGCATCAAACAGTTTGTGACGATTTAGGACAGATTTGAGAAGCTTTGCAGTGCGCATGTCCGGTTCAGTCCCTCTATTACGGTCAATGTCGGGTTCAGTTGTACAATTAAAATCGCCTCCCATGATTACTGGGTCATTATTTAGAGAACTGATGAATTGTTCAATTTTAGTGAAGCATTCCACACGCTCAGCGCCATTAATAGGTGCATAGACATTAATTATGTGAACAAGATTTTCATTAATTTGAACATGAGCGTGCAACACGTATCCAGGCATGATCTCAGATTGTGATAAAATATTCACAGTTGCTCCTGGCGAAAACAAAATAGCCACACCCGCACTATTAACAGTGCCATGAGAAAAAATACCAAGGCCATGCCACACAAGTTTCCAAATATTTTCATCGGAGACAAGAGAGTGTGTTTCTTGTAGCATATAAATATTACAGGGATGGTCACGCTTGAGATAATTGAAAACACTGTACCGTTTGAGGGCGTCCCGTCAACCATTGACATTGTATGTTGCGCATGTTATTGTGTTTGCCATCATAAAAAGGGAAATTAAAAATCACCGATAAAGTTACCCGTTTTGATTTGCTGTTTACTTTTTTTAATGAGTCTGTGTATGCGAGATTTATCAGATGTGTTCAACTGCGTGGTATTGCGGTAGTTTATCAGATGTCGGACCAATATTTTAAGATTGGGGCAAAATTCAAAACACTTGTCTATAAATCTACGTGAGTGAAGTGTAGACACTAAAAAGGTTTTAATATTAGCGTTTGAAATTCGCTGTTATCAGTACATGTTGAAACATTTGAAATGATAGACCCCTCACTACATTCGCTGGCAGTTTTCTCCATATCATCAGCGGTTTTATTTTGTGACATAGGTGTGCTGAAAATGTCTTGTCATTGATCAGTTAAACCACTTAAATCAATGGGGATTTCGGATAACGGCGAATAGCGCGGGGATTCAACTGTGAACTCAAGTGAGGGAGATGATGGAAATGGGGTCGACTCCGTGAGCTCGGGCTGTGGCTTTGAAGTGCACACTGTTACATTGGCATATACGTGGGGAAAGGGTTTGTGGGGTGGAGGGGGTGGGGGAGGCGATGGTGATGCAATGGAAGGGGAAGGAGGGGTTCGTACCCTCTCTTCATCAATCGGACAATTTTGTTCAACAATTTCGATTACATTTTCATCATTACGCTTTTTAGAACTTGGCTCACATTTATTTTCGTCATTCGACTGGTTATTGTTTTGTTCTTCTCTATGAACTGGTGATTTAGAGCGCGTGCGCTTTTTGCTCATATTTTTGGATGAATCTGTATCCATTTCAGTTTCAATTTCAATGTTATCTGTTGTACCATCGGTCTCATGATTGTTTATCTCAGTATCTGGTGCTTGGGAGTTAATTATATCAGTTATGTCATCGTCTTTGTCGTGCAATGTGTCAGGGGAATTTAAATTAGTTACTACATTCACCTGTTGAGAGTCTGTTTGAGTGCTATTTTGAGCACTATTGTTTTTATCATTCATCATTTGCATATTCGTTGTTTGAGAGTTTGGGCAAGTTTTACGAGTATGTCCCTTCATGTTACATGAAAAGCAAGTCAATTCGGCACGGATCTAGAAGCCGTACCTACACACAAATTGGTGACGTCACAAAATACATGACCTTCAATCGACGGCGTTTCCTCGGTATATACGAATTGGTATATACAAATTACAATAAAGATACTTAGGACATTACACATATGAGGTAAAACAAATCACGTGACAATATAATGATAATAACGGTAATAAATCCTAGCTTAACAGTTGAACAGAACGCTCATATAGTCAGTCGGGTCACGCCGAGGGTCACGCACTGTGTTCCAAAATGGCCGTGTGGTAAAAACTGGGTCATGGCGTGACGGGTGAGGAAGACATCATTAAACACTCTCAAAATCACAATAAAACGGGAAAGTGGTTGCATATTACGGCGTAGCCAACATGGGAAATAAAAAAGCGCCCAATACAAACGACATGGGTGCGAATCACACTAGATACATACTCACCAGAACCGAAGCAATCAGAAATCAGCAATCGTTTTGGCTTTTCCGTTCAACTCATCGGAACACTGGAGTAGTTAGAAAAATGAACACCACTTAACGACCAACGTCGTGGCGTACACAAACGTGCCATCAAAATAAAACAAAATTACCTTGAAAAGACAGTGGGGTTGAGTCCCGCTCAGAGCTACCGTAAAAACGTAAATCAAATGAACTGAAATCTCTCAAACCGTAAACAAGTAAACAATGAACGTCGCGAAAACATAATAAACCTTACAAAACTCCACCATACAAAACTGAATAAATAATAAAATAACTTACGTCTTAAACTGGACGACGCGCAATTTGTTCAACAGTTTCCAGATTGTGACAAGAGATAAACAAGACCCAAGTCAAGGTAAGTTTTGTTAAAGTGTCGATGGCCGCGTTCCCTATATTACGAAAACAATTCAGGCAACAGACGAATATCTTCTGTGGTGTTGTGGAATTTATACTGTGTCTGCGGAATTGTTGATTGAGGGTTCGAAGCCAGCGGTTAACATTTTGTTAGAAAGTTTCACAATTAAATCAAATATACAATGATACTAGTATATTTATTTCATTATTTTAACAACTTGCAATAGTGGAAGTT
Organism: Saccoglossus kowalevskii; assembly: GCF_978046115.1. Taxonomy (NCBI): domain Eukaryota; kingdom Metazoa; phylum Hemichordata; class Enteropneusta; family Harrimaniidae; genus Saccoglossus; species Saccoglossus kowalevskii. Next base: position 682,248 of record NC_140643.1, on the reverse strand, counting down.
GGTCAAACACGAGTTCTTACACCTAAATAAGTATCAACTATTTGTCGACACATTTATTCTCTCAATTTAACAACCTTGTAGAGGTGGAAATTAATGAAACAACAGGTATTTACTCACAAATATAATGGTCAATATTTGTCCAATTTAAGAACTTGTAATTGTTGGAATTAATCAAATGAGAGTTGTCTACACGAAAATAAGTTTCAAATACTTGTCCACACATTTATTCTATCACTTCAACAATTTGTAATTTGTGGAAGTAAATTAAATGCGATTTTTCTAAACCAAAATAAGTCTAAAATATTTGTCCACACATTTAGTCTCTCAATTTAACAACTTGTAATTGTGGGAATTAATTAAATGCGACTTTTCTACACCAAAATAAGTCTAAAATATTTGTCCACACATTTAGTCTCTCAATTTAACAACTTGTAATTGTGGGAATTAATCAAACGCGAGTTGTTTACACCAAAATAAGTCTCAAATATTAGTCCATACATTTATTCTCTCAATTTAACAACTTGTAATGGTGTAAAATAATTAAACGAGAACTGTCTACACCAAAATAAGTCTAAAATATTTGTCCGCACATTTATTCTCTCAATTTAAAAACTTGTAATGGTGTAAAATAATTAAACGAGAGCTGTCTACACCAAAATAAGTCTAAAATATTTGTCCGCACATTTATTCTCTCAATTTAACAACTTGTAATTGTCGGAATTAATTAAACGAGAGCTGTCTACACCAAAATAACGTGTCTTGGCATTAGTGTTAGGGTCGGGTCAGGTATGGGCAACGCAAATGGCAAACACCCAATTGGCAAGATGTACACAAGTAAAAACACAAAATTGGCAATTGTGTGGACACTTGTAACTCAATAATAGAAATATGTTGTATTTCTATATATATACACACTATATAGTCTTATCAAATGCAAACACATTCCGTCAATCAATTGTGGTCTTGTGGTTCAGTTGTGATCAGGAGGACCCTGGTTCAATTCCCATGCCTGCCCAAACACTATTTGGCAGTAAAGCTAAATATGACAACAAATTATACAACTTGCATGACTACCCACGTAGCTCAGTTGATTTGTACAATGTCAGCAATGTGAGCGATCGCTGTTTCAAATCCAGTATGTTTAGTTAGATTTTTGAATGCCAGTGAATACTACCCCACACGGAAGCCATTCGAAGTCGTCGAAGAACGAACACAGTTGACAGCTGTATGTCACGTGAAACAACAGACACAAGGAGCATGGCTGCTCTCCAAATGGGTCCCTTCTTTTGTATTGACCCCCTAAGGATTACTAATCCCCCTTTCTAACTCTTCCCCCCAAAAAATATATCGCCCCTTTTAAAATGTATTGACCCACAAATTAATGAATATTCATGAGCACAGAAACTGCTACGTCATGAATAAATTAGCTTAATTTAAAACAAAGTTTGCATAAAGTGTAGGTACTCCTTCTGGAGCCCTGCCAGATCTTTTAAATATACATAAACTTGGCGGCGAAAAGACTTTACGTGTTTCAGTGCTGGTCTTTTGCACCCGAGTGGGATCGCTCGCACCGCGCTCATTATACGCCCATATTTAGCTAAGGCATCTGTAATAAAATTGTCAGGTAAAAAAGGGGGAACATTTGATAGCACAATTTTTGTAGAGGGGCGGACAAGAGGTTCGACAGAAACATGGAGGTCTCCAATGTCAAGGCCAGCGGCAGAAACCATGTCGACCCATGTAACCTTATTTAAAAAACACAATAACTGACCGGTTCATTCGGGATGCTGCCACAATATTACTGGCCCCGACTAAATCCGCAACCGACTCCACATAAGTTTCTACCGGAATGCCTTCAATGTTTTCACATCGTACCGCATGGTTTCTAGTGAGGTGATCTGTTGGTGTTGACGGTGGCCTTGTGTGAGCGGCAGCCATCTTGGTTGCCGACCACCTTGCCAAGGCAAAGGCAAAAACACTCCAAAAACCACAATAATAACAAAAACAACAACTATAAATTACTCACGTAAAAGGTAGACATATATATATACAACTGTGTAGAAACAATGGTGCACAACGAACGCAAAACAGGCAGAAAATCGGGGAGCGCTGAAAAGCACCGCATTCACCCGATTATATTATATTATATTATATTATATTATATTATATTATATTATATTATATTATATTATATTATATTATATTATATTATATTATATTATATTATATTATATTATATTATATTATATTATATTATATCAGCTAAAAATATGGTGTGATGTCAACAAACTAACAAAACAAATTACATGATAATCAGTGACATTCAAAGTATGCAATGTCTATCTATAGCGAGTTATGATAGAGAGTCACTTGTCATGGCGACAACAGATAAACCAGAATCTTACAAATACTGTACAATATATTTGTTTTGCCACATACATTGTATTGTGCATCTCTTTTGTTTTTGTGCATTGTCAACTTGTTGTTAAAAAATTGTCTTTCAAATTAGCGACAAAATGCTTAAATCCCATATTTTTCACGAATAAAAGTTTTCAGCCATATTTATTGGAATTGAATTGAAAGAATAAAAACATAAAACATAGAATAAATTAATTAACAACATTCAGTGAGTGGGTGCACTTTCCAAGCCTCTGTTCACCAAATTCTGAATCATAGCCATTTGCCAAGTATACCAATTACACCTTGGAATTTTCGTTCATGGCGTCACAAACAACATATAATTTCAACAATTGTTATGCACCATGTCACACATACAATACAAGAAATAACATTTATAGATCTAAAACTATGTATTACGTATAATAAAATAAAAGTTGTAGCATTCCACTGAAGATTAGAATAATTAAACACGAATGTAACTGTTTTACATTCGTGTTTAATTATTCTAATCTTCAGTGGAATGCTACAACTTTTATTTTATTATACATAGTTTTAGATTTTTTTGTTAAATTTATAGAAGATTTGCTATTTGATATTTAAAAAAATTAGTGTTAATAATATTTTGAACTTTTTTGTACATTTATTTCGCTTTAGAAGGAACATTATTTATTTTAGAATCTTTAAACTGTAAAGGGAATAACAAATATTTCTCTGCCAGGGAATGTACCAGATTAGTGGTTTTCCTCACCACTATTTCCAACAATCAACAGAATACAGCATATGTATAATATTATATTATCATCTAAATCATACATAGCCGTAATAATAGCACATAAAATGACCAAGATTCAAAAGTTCAAAGATATCAACTGATGCAGAAAATGACCGCCTTTATACCAATGTAAAGTGGACTAAGGAGCCTAACATGTCAACTACGCAAGGTTAGTCGATAAGTAAACATAAGATAACAACTATCAGTCAGTATACCCTGGCAAACAAATGGGGGAGCATGACAGACCTGTTAGGAGATGCCATGATACGAGTCAGATTGCGGCGGCGCTATATTAGTTGGAATTTACTCAGAACTGCCACGTTGGCGTAGGTCATGTCACTGGTTTAATACATTATTTATAGTTCATTCACGACATTATAAAAAGAATATTATTATTATTTAAATTTGTTGGTATACTTTTCAAATTTCATTGGGTCGCGGGTGCTGTTCAACAACAAGCACACACAATGTTGATATTTTGTTCAGCTTCTGACAAGGTACAGAAACCACTAGCTGTGTTGTGTTGTCTTTGCTCGCTGACGTCAAACCTTGTATCTGGACCATCTATCACGTGTTTATACAATTTAACTAAGTGCGTAGATCTATGTTTGACTCATTGTTAAAAGTATCACAGTGGCCCTACGCATCTCAGAGCCTGTTTAGTATCGACACACTTGCCATTGTATGACTGACTATAAAGAACTGCTTCCCACTACTGATTCAATACTGATACTCCGTATACAATGTACGTACACGTTTCAATTGATAATAGTTTCCACATTGTAACTTATTTTTTTATTTTTGTGTTCAACGACAATTCCGGACATTGAATGTCACTGCTGTCCCTCCTGTAACTCATTAGTTAATACAACAGTGGTGTTATCATATAAGACCACAGGTGGTACACAAGCATAACACGGAGTGTGTCATGTGACCAACATACTGTAATTAGTGATTTCGCACAGCAATTTGTTTTACAGTATAGTTATTAGAAAACGTTCCACGACGTCGTTGACACATAACTAGTTATGTGTACTTCTTCAAATGCGTACTAATACATTCATTTTTTAATGATCTAATTTGTTATTTGTAGGTACAGCTCTGAGAACTGTGGCCAACATAGACATGAGACTCCTGAATGTATGAAGGTATTCCTTCCACAAGGAACCAAACGCCACGCTGTCGATATGTCTCAAGATAAGTTAGAAAAGATGGCAACTAAAAAAAAATCAAGAAATTATCTCGACACACATAAAAGTATAGAGAAACGACGTCGTGACCGGATAAACACTTGTTTGAGTACCCTGAAAACACTGGTACCCAGATGTAGGATGTATGCTATGACTGCATATACAGCCAAGAAATTGGACAAAGCGGAAATATTGGAGATGACAATTGATTATTTAAACACAATTCATCAAATCTACCCTGACGGCATTTTGAATGAAAAGAAACATTACGGTGGCAGCGAACAATTGGTGAGTAAAATAACACAGTGGGTTGAAAAGAAGAAATGTTGTTACAACAACGTAGACGATTTTGTACACACTCTTATAGGATATTTGCAAACTTTAAATGAAAAATCGAGATACGATAATATATTACATTGTCCCATAAAATCAGAGCATATTAGTCCTGCGTGGAACCAACATCGCTGCCATTTCGACTTTTCCAGATCTGAACCAAATCGACATTCTAATAGAGAAATGTTGGAAGAACCACCACTAATGATTCGCCCTGAAATTGAGTCGCCACTACTGGGCCATTCTAATCGCGATGATTCATCGTGTGCACCCAGTGACTGTTCTATTATTGGGAATAAAAACAAAACAAATTCAGCGTTGATGTCAGGGTCAAATGAGCACCACACTGCATTACAACCAGCATTTTCTGATCTCATAAAATCATTAAACCAAGTAAATGAGTCCACACCGATCTATTACGATTTTAAAACGCATTCAACCGAGAATCCGTTGTGTCAATTACACAACCGTCAGACAGGCATCACTAACGTAAAGAAGACGTATACACCATATAAACATGAGGCTTGTAATTGTAGTGAAACACATCGAAAGCGAAGCAAAGTCCCAGTAAATCAGCATAACAATGGACATGCTATTCCGCCAGTGTCTAATGTCCAATCGTCGGCAATGAGCCTGCATAATCTTCAACACTTGATCACCCAGCATCTAAATCTGCCAGGTTCATCTCAATCGCTTCTCAATTCATGGGCTACATTGACTAGTAACATTGTATCTCAGACGTTGCAGAAACAGCAACCACCAACACCGTTTGAACTTCACCATCACCAACCAACATCATCGCCGTTGCCTCAACCAACACCAACGCCCCCAATAGCACAACAATCATGCCAACACAACCAGCATTTTCATCAACGGAGTAATGCAGATTATCAACACCAGTATCTGCGGAACAGCAATGATCCCGTGATCACCAACCATGATCATCACCATCACCGTAGTTACAATCATCATCAACAACAACAACAACAACTTCAACAAAAACAAGAATCAAGCATTACAAATAAAGATGTCCGTCACACTATCAACCAGGGGTACATTGGGTCGTCATTTCCACAGAAGACACAAATCGATACCAATAATGAAAACCGTGATGTGATTGCGCGGAGTGGACATTTCCCTGTGTCACCGACAGTGAAACTGAATAACCAAGACCCAGGTACGTTAACACAAGTACTCTCAAAATGCAGAGGAATCATGAGCAAATGAGTTAATAGCAACGAGGTTAGATAGAGGGGTGGACGGGAAGAAAGAGTGCTACTGAATGCTGGCATGTCATGTGTATGCTATGAGATGATGCCAACACAGTCGAACATATATTATTAAAGTTGATGTCTTCGAATTTAATCAGGTTAATACATTAATTCATAGGTCAACTAAACATACAATTCTTCAAACAATATGGAACAAATAAACTGAAATACGGGAGACATTTGGTGTCGTCATGGAAACGTATGTGATTGTTCATAAATAAGCGTTTCCATATCATTTCATCACATTGGACAACAGCTTAATCTGTTATATTTGACATGATTACAATTATTAGCTCGGGTGAGACATGAAGGAGTTGCAAAGTTCATTGATGAAAACAGGATAAAACATAAAACACACTGACATTGTTTCACCATTTCATGTAACCGTGAGTGAGCAGTCGAAGATCACATATCATTGCGAGCTTCATGACATTACCATATTTTACTAATGATTTTTTTTAACTTGTTCTTTTGCAGGGGAAGCATTCCAAGAGAACCACAACTCACTTGTATGTAGTAGCTCATTCACCGATCTGTTGAGTAAGTTGGAAACTTATTACTCGACATTTGTGCAGATGAAATAATGTAAATACACTGCAAGGAATATATTATCAGCAAACAGAAGCTGGTTTTCCCTAGAGACCAACACATCCTCTATACAACACTCAAATATTGCATTATGTCACTATCAAACATGTGTGAACGGGACAGTATTTGCACGATGTATTCATAGCATATATAACAAGATAAGCATGACAGCTTACACGAGCTAGGGGGTTGTCACACACACACACACACTTATAAGCAATTGTACAAAACATACTTACAGGCAGGTTGACGTAAACAGGTTTCCAGATGCGTGGTTCTCAGACATACTATGGTGTACTTAAACTTATTTTCGATTTTCATAACAGTTGTATATAAAAGTACAATTATGTATGTACATAAACATCAACAAAAAGAAGGCGAATCCTAGCTCAAAGTGGCGTCTAATCTCTATCCGAATTATCCAATATCACGCCGTCGAGAAATTATTATTGTTGTTATAAATAACCACTATCAGAATTAAACACATTTAGTTAAATTTAGAGCTTTTTGCAAATAGAAGTACATTAACGTGTTATAATATGAGGCTGTGACGTCGTAAACACAATATTGATCTACAACCGTTATAAACTAATAATTTTAGTTTTTAAAACTACAAGTAAACACAGAAAACCATCATTCCTTCGGTGTTTGCAATTCTTCTCTCTACATATTTGTTGTCCCGGTACTGTTTTATTTTCAGGATGAGATCTTATCATACGATGCAATTTCGTCAAAAATTAAAATCACAATAATTTCAAGTAGCAAAGCCTGAATTCGAACGATGAATATGTCGATTTTCTGGATGTCACGCTAGAAACTTTGCCTGTACGTTGATAAGTAACATTATGATCGACTTTGTTCGGGGTCCATTATATATGTTTGTCATTCTGAAGATTTTTACTGTTTTATTGTTTATATTTTTCAGAGGCTCTGGAAACCAGTACATGGCAACCATCTACTATTCCCGAAGTCGACAAAACCAGCCTGCACGACTTACCCGCTACTTGCTTTAGTCCGTGCAGTCTGTGAAATTTTACTGGCATCTACAGTATACGAAATGAGCGACGGCGGCCCAAACTGTTTTTCTCACCAATTGCTACAAAGTTAGATAGATTGTCAATTTGTTTTTATATTTCAGATTGCATACATGTTTTATTTTTTTAAGTTCAAGTATATATCACTCTGAAACGCATCCTCTACAATGAGTGATGTCATTAATTTTCAGAATGTGGATAAAAATAGAAAGAAAGTATTAATAATTGTTGTAACCTAAACTCACGTTCCGTTCCGTCGTCTTGGGAAAATTAATATTTGAATTATATTTGCCTTATTCATTATTTGATGTGTGTCTGTGTGATAATAATTATCAGACCAATTTCATATGTTATTACTTTATTACTTTAACTCAGTGAGTAAATAATAATAATAGATAAATTGATCAGCCCAAAAGGGTTAACTATTACCTTTATATGTCCTACGCGAATAAACATTTTATCACATCGCAACACTGTCAGCGCAGTTTTTTTATATGATATTAGTGAGGAATATGACAGGTCAAGGCTCCAACGAGTTATCGCTGACCGTGTTTGTTCAGATAGCAACCAAAGTAAATATCTATTTTATCAGATGTAACACGTTTTGATATATTTTAGCACACATAACATCGTCATATATGAAAGTGAGATTTAACCATTTAGTTGCATACTTTCATGGTTGACTAACATGAAGATACTTATTTGCTTATGAATTCGGCAATCAATCCAGCCTTCTTTCTCTATAACAATTTCCACCATTAAGGAATGATAAATTTAATCTACTTAAAACCCAAATGTTTGCTCTTCGAACATTAGATACGATCAAGGTAGTGTAAAAAGCGGGGGGGGGGGCAATGCAGTCATCATCAAATAGTACCTTCATATGCTTATTAGGGAATTACATTTCAAAACAGTGGAAATTTCACAATAGCGATAGACTGCTTAGTTAAAACTTTAAATTTAGGGAATCACACTGTTTCCCCCAAAAATGCCATACATCTTTTTAAAAGTACAGTGTTACCAATTATCATGTATGGGTCAGAAGTATGGGGTGCTTTCACTTTTAAACTGTACAAAACAAAACAAAATAGTATTATTACTAATGAAGCATTCATTGAAAAATTGTTTAGTGACAAAACCCAATTTGAACAGCTTCACATCAAATTCTGTAAGCAGGTATTGGGTGTACATAAAAAAGCAAGCAATAATGCTGTCAGAGCAGAGTTGCTGAAATTCTGGAAAAGACTTAAGAATTATAAATGTAAATATAGCTGCATAGCAGCGATGACGGGTTTCGAGCCTGCGTGGCTCATGGCAAATTGCACTTGCTCGATGTGATTATTTGACGAACGTTTCATGTCTAGAATGCAAGATAGCAGACAAACTACACAACATATGGATTTGATTTCACAGGAATATGATAAACTGCAAGGACAAATGCAAGGACAAATAGTTCGTGAGTTATAGAACTTTTTCTCTTTTACTAAATCAAAGAGGGCTGCCAAAGGAAGCCATTTTTAAAAATCAACTTCAGTAACTTTGTAGAGCTATCAACAGGGATACTATATGCCAAATTGCTTATCAAACAAGCAAGCAGTTTTTAACAAGATAATTTTTTTGAGGTTTTTTGAATTTTTGTGATAAATTCAACATGGCCGCCAAAACCACTTGAATCATGGGAAATATTTTTATGAACACATAATCATCTTATTGAAGGGATGTTGTATGCCAACTTTGGTTTCAATCTGGTAAATTGTTCATGAGTTATAGCGTAATTTCACTTTTTACTAAATCCAAGATGGCTGCCAAAGAAAGTCATTTTTCAAAAATCTGATTCAGTAATTTTGTAGAGCTATCAAGAGAGATAATATATGCTAAATTGATTGTCAAACAAGCAAGCAGTTTTTAAGAAGATATTTTTTTGAGATTTTTTGCATTTTTTTGATAAATTCAAGATGGCGGCCAAAACCACTTGAATCATGGGAAATATTTTTATGAACACATAATCAACTTATTGAAGGGATGTTGTATGCCAAGTTTTGTTTAAATCTGGCAAATCGTTCATAAGTTATAGCGTACTTTCACTTTTTACTAAATCCAAGATGGCTGCCAAAGGAAGCCATTTTTCGAAAAACTGCTACAGTAACTTTGTAGAGCTATCAACATAGATACTATATGCTAAATAGATTGTCAAACAAGCAAGCAGTTTTTAAGATAATAATTTCTTGAGGTTTTTGGCATTTTTGTGATAAATTCAAGATGGCCGCCAAAACCACTTGAGTCATGGGAAATATTTTTATGAACACATAATCAACTTATTGAAGGGATGTTGTATGCCAAGTTTTGTTTAAATCTGGCAAATCGTTCATAAGTTATAGCGTACTTTCACTTTTTATTAAATCCAAGATGGCTGCCAAAGGAAGCCATTTTTCAAAAATCTGCTTCAGTCACTTTGTAGGGCTATGTCCATAGGTGCTGCAAAGCAAATGTCTAATCACATGAATGAGCCATTTTTGAGAAGAAGATTTTAAAACTTTTTTATCAATTTTCGGAAAATCCAATATGGCGGCCAAGGTCACATGACCGCTAAAGATTTTATTACTGATATTTGCTAGACATGAGCCAATGATGCCACACAAAAAAACCGGAAGTTCCTAGACCCTCAGAAAGTGGTGCAATTGAGCACTTCCGGTTTGTGTTCTACCTAAGATGGCTGCCAGGTCATGTGACCTACATGGCTGGTTTTGGGATATGCACCACAACTCATGGCCCTTCATCAGCATGCAAAATACCTAATCAATCGCAGCATTATTTTTCAAGTTACAGTGATTTATAAAAACGGCGGAAAAATAATAATAATAAATATAGCTGCATAGCAGCGATGACGGGTTTCGAGCCTGCGTGGCTCATGACAAATTGCACTTGCTCGATGTGATTATTTGACGAACGTTTCATGTCTAGAATGCAAGATAGCAGACAAACTACACAACATATGGATTTGATTTCACAGGAATATGATAAACTTAATGCAAGGACAAATAGTTCATGAGTTATAGAACTTTTTCTCTTTTACTAAATCCAAGATGGCTGCCAAAGGAAGCCATTTTTAAAAATCTACTTCAGTAACTTTGTAGAGCTATCAACAGAGATACTATAAGCTAAATTGCTTTTCAAACAAGCAAGCAGTTTTTAACAAGATATTTTTTTGAGGTTTTTTGAATTTTTGTGATAAATTCAACATGGCCGCCAAAACCACTTGAATCATGGGAAATATTTCCATGAACACATAATCAGCTCATTGAGCGGATGTTGTATGCCAAGTTTAGTTTAAATCTGGCAAATTGTTCATAAGTTATAGCGTGCTTTCACTTTTTACTAAATCCAAGATGGCTGCCAAAGGAAGCCATTTTTCGAAAATCTGCTTCAGTAACTTTGTAGAGCTATCGACAGAGATACTATATGCTGAATTGCTTTTCAAACAAGGAAGCAGTTTTTAACAAGATAATTTTTTGAGGTTTTTTGAATTTTTGTGATAAATTCAACATGGCCGCCAAAACCACTTGAATCATGGGAAATATTTCCATGAACACATAATCATCTCATTGAGCGGATGTTGTATGCCAAGTTTTGTTTAAATCTGGCAAATGGTTCATAAGTTATAGAGTACTTTCACTTTTTACTAAATCCAAGATGGCTGCCAAAAGAAGCCATTTTTCGAAAATCTTCTACAGTAACTTTGTAGAGCTATCAACAGAGATACTATATGCTAAATTGATTGTCAAACAAACAAGCAGTTTTTAAGAAGATAATTTTTTGAGGTTTTTTGCAATTTTTTGATAAATTCAATATGGCCGCCAAAACCACTTGAATCATGGGAAATATTTTTATGAACACATAATCATCTTATTGAACTGATGTTGTATGCCAAGTTTTGTTTAAATCTGGCAAATTGTTCATGAGTTATAGCGTACTTTCACTTTTTACTAAATCCAAGATGGCTGCCAAAGGAAGCCATTTTTCAAAAATCTGCTTCAGTCACTTTGTGAAGCTATCAACAGAGATACTATATGTAAAAATTGTTTTTCAAACAAGCAAGAAGTTTTTAAGAAGATAATTTTTTGAGTTTTTTGGCATTTTTGTGATAAATTCAAAATGGCCGCCAAAACCACTTGAATCATGGGAAATATTTTCATGAACACATAATCATCTTATTGAACGGATGTTGTATGCCAAGTTTTGTTTAAATCTGGCAAATTGTTCATAAGTTATAGCGTAATTTCACTTTTCACTAAATCCAAGATGGCTGCCAAAGAAAGCCATTTTTCAAAAATCTGCTTCAGTCACTTTGTAGAGCTATGGCCATAGGTGCTGCAAAGCAAATGTATAATCACATGAATGAGCCATTTTTGAGAAGAAGATTTTAAAAGTTTTTTGTCAATTTTCGGAAAATCCAATATGGCGGCCAAGATCACATGACCGCTAAAGATTTTATTGCTGATATTTGCTAGACATGAGCCAATGATGCCACACAAAAAAACCGGAAGTTCCTAGACCCTCAGAAAGTGGTGCAATTGAGCACTTCCGGTTTGTGTTCTACCTAAGATGGCGGCCAGGTCGTGTGATCTACATAGCTGGTTTTGGGATATGAACCACAACTCATTGCCCTTTATCAGCATGCAAAATAGCAAATCAATCGCAGCATTATTTTTCAAGTTACAGCGGTTACAAAAAACGGCGGAAAAATAATAATAATAATAATAATAAATATAGCTGCATAGCAGCGATGACGGGTTTCGAGCCTGCGTGGCTCATGACAAATTGCACTTGCTTGATGTGATTATTTGACGAACGTTTCATGTCTAGAATGCAAGATAGCAGACAAACTACACAACATATGGATTTGATTTCACAGGAATGTGAAGGACAAATAGTTCATGAGTTATAGAACTTTTTCTCTTTTACTAAATCCAAGATGGCTGCCAAAGGAAGCCATTTTTAAAAATCTACTTCAGTAACTTTGTAGAGCTATCAACAGAGATACTATATGCTAAATTGCTTTTCAAACAAGCAAGCAGTTTTTAACAACATATTTTTTTGAGGTTTTTTGAATTTTTGTGATAAATTCAACATGGCCGCCAAAACCACTTGAATCATGGGAAATATTTCCATGAACACATAATCATCTCATTGAGCGGATGTTGTATGCCAAGTTTTGTTTAAATCTGGCAAATCGTTCATAAGTTATAGCGTGCTTTCACTTTTTACTAAAACCAAGATGGCTGCCAAAGGAAGCCATTTTTCAAAAATCTGCTTTAGTAACTTTGTAGAGCTATCGACAGAGATACTATATGCTGAATTGCTTTTCAAACAAGCAAGCAGTTTTTAAGAAGATAATTTTTTGAGTTTTTTGGCATTTTTGTGATAAATTCAACATGGCCGCCAAAACCACATGAATCATGGGAAATATTTTCATGAACACATAATTATCTTATTGAACGGATGTTGTATGCCAAGTTTTGTTTAAATCTGGCAAATTGTTCATAAGTTATAGCGTAATTTCACTTTTCACTAAATCCAAGATGGCTGCCAAAGAAAGCCATTTTTCAAAAATCTGCTTCAGTAACTTTGTAGAGCTATCAACAGAGATACTATATGCTAAATTGATTGTCAAACAAACAAGCAGTTTTTAAGAAGATAATTTTTTGAGGTTTTTTGCAATTTTTTGATAAATTCATTATGGCCGCCAAAACCACTTGAATCATGGGAAATATTTTTATGAACACATAATCATCTTATTGAAGGGATGTTGTATGCCAACTTTGGTTTAAATCTGGCAAATTGTTCATGAGTTATAGCGTACTTTCACTTTTTATTAAATCCAAGATGGCTGCCAAAGGAAGCCATTTTTCAAAAATCTGCTTCAGTCACTTTGTAGAGCTATGTCCATAGGTGCTGAAAAGCAAATGTATAATCACATGAATGAGCCATTTTTGAGAAGAAGATTTTAAAAGTTTCTTGTCAATTTTCGGAAAATCCAATATGGCGGCCAAGGTCACATGACCGCTAAAGTTTTTATTGCTGATATTTTCTAGACATGAGCCAATTATGCCACACAAAAAAACCGGAAGTTCCTAGACCCTCAGAAAGTGGTGCAATTGAGTACTTCCGGTCTGTGTTCTACCTAAGATGGCGGCCAGGTCATGTGACCTACATAGCTGGTTTTGGGGTATGCACCACAACTCATGGCCCTTTATCAGAATGTGAAATGGCAAGTCAATCGCAGCATTATTTTTCAAGTTACAGTGGTTACAAAAAACGGCGGAAAAATAATAATAATAATAATAAACATAGCAATTACAAAAGGGTTTCGACCCATAGGGCTCGAAACCCTAAATATAGCTGCATAGCAGCGATGACGGGTTTCGAGCCTGCGTGGCTCATGACAAATTGCACTTGCTCGATGTGATTATTTGACGAACGTTTCATGTCTAGAATGCAAGATAGCAGACAAACTACACAACATATGGATTTGATTTCACAGGAATGTGATAAACTTAATGCAAGGACAAATAGTTCATGAGTTATAGAACTTTTTCTCTTTTACTAAATCCAAGATGGCTGCCAAAGGAAGCCATTTTTAAAAGTCTACTTCAGTAACTTTGTAGAGCTATCAACAGAGATACTATATGCTAAATTGATTGTCAAACAAACAAGCTGTTTTTAAGAAGATAATTTTTTGAGGTTTTTTGCAATTTTTTGATAAATTCAATATGGCCGCCCAAAACCACTTGAATCATGGGAAATATTTTTATGAACACATAATCATCTTATTGAAGGGATGTTGTATGCCAACTTTGGTTTAAATCTGGCAAATTGTTCATGAGTTATAGCGTACTTTCACTTTTTACTAAATCCAAGATGGCTGCCAAAGGAAGCCATTTTTCAAAAATCTGCTTCAGTCACTTTGTGAAGCTATCAACAGAGATACTATATGCCGAATTGTTTTTCAAACAAGCAAGCAGTTTTTAAGAAGATAATTTTTTGAGTTTTTTGGCATTTTTGTGATAAATTCAACATGGCCGCCAAAAACACTTGAATCATGGGAAATATTTTTATGAACACATAATCATCTTATTGAAGGGATGTTGTATGCCAACTTTGGTTTAAATCTGGCAAATTGTTCATGAGTTATAGCGTACTTTCACTTTTTACTAAATCCAAGATGGCTGCCAAAGGAAGCCATTTTTCGAAAATCTGCTTTAGTAACTTTGTAGAGCTATCGACAGAGATACTATATGCTGAATTGCTTTTCAAACAAGGAAGCAGTTTTTAACAAGATAATTTTTTGAGGTTTTTTGAATTTTTGTGATAAATTCAACATGGCCGCCAAAACCACTTGAATCATGGGAAATATTTCCATGAACACATAATCATCTCATTGAGCGGATGTTGTATGCCAAGTTTTGTTTAAATCTGGCAAATCGTTCATAAGTTATAGTGTACTTTCACTTTTTACTAAATCCAAGATGGCTGCCAAAAGAAGCCATTTTTCGAAAATATGCTACAGTAACTTTGTAGAGCTATCAACAGAGATACTATATGCTAAATTGATTGTCAAACAAACAAGCAGTTTTTAAGAAGATAATTTTTTGAGGTTTTTTGCAATTTTTTGATAAATTCAATATGGCCGCCAAAACCACTTGAATCATGGGAAATATTTTTATGAACACATGATCATCTTATTGAAGGGATGTTGTATGCCAACTTTGGTTTAAATCTGGCAAATTGTTCATAAGTTATAGCGTACTTTCACTTTTTACTAAATCCAAGATGGCTGCCAAAGGAAGCCATTTTTCAAAAATCTGCTTCAGTCACTTTGTAGAGCTATGGCCATAGGTGCTGCAAAGCAAATGTATAATCACATGAATGAGCCATTTTCGAGAAGAAGATTTTAAAAGTTTTTTGTCAATTTTCGGAAAATCCAATATGGCGGCCAAGGTCACATGACCGCTAAAGATTTTATTGCTTATATTTGCTAGACATGAGCAAATGATGCCACACAAAAAAACCGGAAGTTCCTAGACCCTCAGAAAGTGGTGCAATTGAGTACTTCCGGTCTGTGTTCTACCTAAGATGGCGGCCAGGTCAGGTGACCTACATAGCTGGTTTTGGGATATGCACCACAACTCATGGCCCTTTATCAGAATGCGAAATGGCAAGTCAATCGCAGCATTATTTTTCAAGTTACAGTGGTTACAAAAAACGGCGGAAAAATAATAATAATAAATATAGCTGCAGAGCAGCTATTAACGGCTTTCAAGAAAAAAGGATTCATAACACTATTAAATTTGGAAAAAAAGGTTTGAAGATTTGACTTGTGTAATGTATATACATGTAGGTTACACGACGTTCTGGCCCAATGCCTGCATTATAGCGATATTTCCATGTCTCTAACTTCAATAGTGCTCGAGATATTATATATACGCATATCTAATGAGTTCTATGACCATATATGGTCAACGGATATGTTGGCCAATTCTCTTTTCCATTGCCTTCAATATAGCGTTGGTACCCTGTCTGTACATGCAATACTGCTAGAAATATTAGAGACATGTATATTTAATGAGATCTATGACCATATATGGTCAACGGACATGTTGGCCAATTGTCTTGTCCATTGCCTTTGGTATACCGTTAGTCCCATGTTTGTACATGCAATAGGGCTTGAGATATTGGAGACATGCATATTTAATGAGTTATATGACCTTATATGGTCAACAAATATGTTGGCCAATTCCCTTGTCCATTGTCTTCAATATAGCATTAGTTCCATGTTTGTACGTGCAATAGCGCTTGAGATATTAGAGAAATGCATACTTAATGAGTTCTATGACCATATATGGTCAACGAATATGTTGGCCAATTCTCTTGTCCATTGCCTTCAGTATACCGTTTGTTGCATGTTTGTACATGTAATAGTGCTTGAGATATTGGAGACATGCATATTTAATGAGTTATATGACCATATATGGGCATTGAACATGTTGACAGTTTCTCTTGTCCAAAGCCTTCAATATAGCAATGGTTCCATGTCTGTATGTGCAATAGTGCCTGAGATATTATAGGTATGCATATTTAATGAGGTATATGACCTTATATGGTCAACGAATATGTTGGCTCATTCTCTTGACCATTTCCTTCAATATTGCGTCAGTTTCACGTTTGTACATGCAATAGTGCTTGAGATATAAGAGACATGCATATTTAATGAGTTCTATGACCATATATGGTCAACGAATATTTTGGCCAATTCTCTTGTTCGTTGCCTTCAATATACCGTTAGTTCCATGTTTGTACATGCAATAGTTTTTGAGATACAAGAGACATGCATATTTAATGAGTTCCAAGATGGCGGCCGAACCACGTGACTAATCGAAAATCTGTTTCAGTCACTTTTAATGGCATGACATGTAGAAGGTATATACAAATTTTCAGGCAAAACGGTCCAGCCGTTTCAGAGAAGAAGTCGTTTGAAGTTGGCGGAAGAATAATAATAATAATAATAATAATAATAATAATAATAATAATAATAATAATAATAAACATAACAAAAACAATAGGCTTTCAAGCCTGAAGGGACTTGAAAGCCTAATAATAAACATAGCAATTACAATAGGGTTTCGCCCCATAGGGCTCGAAACCCTAAATATAGCTGCATAGCAGCGATGACGGGTTTCGAGCCTGCGTGGCTCATGGCAAATTGCACTTGCTCGATGTGATTATTTGACGAATGTTTCATGTCTAGAATGAAAGATAGCAGACAAACTACACAACATATGGATTTGATTTCACAGGAATATGATAAACTTAATGCAAGGACAAATAGTTCATGAGTTATAGAACTTTTTCTCTTTTACTAAATCCAAGATGGCTGCCAAAGGAAGCCATTTTTAAAAATCTACTTCAGTAACTTTGTAGAGCTATCAATAGAGATACTATATGCTAAATTGCTTTTCAAACAAGCAAGCAGTTTTTAACAAGATATTTTTTTGAGGTTTTTTGAATTTTTGTGATAAATTCAACATGGCCGCCAAAACCACTTGAATCATGGGAAATATTTCCATGAACACATAATCATCTCATTGAGCGGATGTTGTATGCCAAGTTTTGTTTAAATCTGGCAAATTGTTCATAAGTTATAGCGTGCTTTCACGTTTTAATAAATCCAAGATGGCTGCCAAAGGAAGCCATTTTTTCGAAAATCTGCTTCCGTAACTTTGTAGAGCTATCGACAGAGATACTATATGCTGAATTGCTTTTCAAACAAGGAAGCAGTTTTTAACAAGATAATTTTTTGAGGTTTTTTGAATTTTTGTGATAAATTCAACATGGCCGCCAAAACCACTTGAATCATGGGAAATATTTCCATGAACACATAATCATCTCATTGAGCGGATGTTGTATGCCAAGTTTTGTTTAAATCTGGCAAATCGTTCATAAGGTATAGTGTACTTTCACTTTTTACTAAATCCAAGATGGCTGCCAAAAGAAGCCATTTTTCGAAAATCTGCTACAGTTACTTTGTAGAGCTATCAACAGAGATACTATATGCTAAATTGATTGTCAAACAAACAAGCAGTTTTTAAGAAGATAATTTTTTGAGGTTTTTTGCAATTTTTTGATAAATTCAATATGGCCGCCAAAACCACTTGAATCATGGGAAATATTTTTATGAACACATAATCATCTTATTGAAGGGATGTTGTATGCCAACTTTGGTTTAAATCTGGCAAATTGTTCATGAGTTATAGCGTACTTTCACTTTTTATTAAATCCAAGATGGCTGCCAAAGGAAGCCATTTTTCAAAAATCTGCTTCAGTCACTTTGTAGAGCTATGGCCATAGGTGCTGCAAAGCAAATGTATAATCACATGAATGAGCCATTTTTGAGAAGAAGATTTTAAAAGTTTTTTGTCAATTTTCGGGAAATCCAATATGGCGGCCAAGGTCACATGACCGCTAAAGATTTTATTGCTGATATTTGCTAGACATGAGCTAATGATGCCACACAAAAAAACCGGAAGTTCCTAGACCCTCAGAAAGTGGTGCAATTGAGCACTTCCGGTTTGTGTTCTACCCAAGATGGCGGCCAGGTCATGTGACCTACATGGCTGGTTTTGGGGTATGAACCACAACTCATGGCCCTTTATCAGCATGCAAAATAGCAAATCAATCGCAGCATTATTTTTCAAGTTACAGCGGTTACAA
This sequence comes from Saccoglossus kowalevskii, assembly GCF_978046115.1. Taxonomy (NCBI): domain Eukaryota; kingdom Metazoa; phylum Hemichordata; class Enteropneusta; family Harrimaniidae; genus Saccoglossus; species Saccoglossus kowalevskii. The sequence continues at coordinate 663,392 of NC_140643.1, read as the reverse complement.
AAAACGGCGGAAAAATAATAATAATAATAATAATAAATATAGCTGCAGAGCAGCTATTAACGGCTTTCAAGCCTGAAGGGCCATAACACCATTAAATTTGAAAAAAAAGGTTTGAAGATTTGATTTGTGCAATGTATATACGTATAGGTTACACGACGTTCTGGCCCAATGTCTTGATTATAACGCTATTTCCATGTCTCTAACTTCAATAGTGCTCGAGATATTATATATGCATATTTAATGAGTTCTATGACCATATATGGTCAACAGATATTTTGGCCAATTCTCTTTTCCATTGCCTTCAATATAGCGATGGTACCCTGTCTGTACATGCAATACTGCTTGAAATATTAGAGACATGCATATTTAATGAGTTCTATGACCATATATGGTCAACAGATATGTTGGCCAATTCTCTTTTC